>NW_017802602.1:3163144-3174361 GCF_001625305.1 Branchiostoma belcheri | reverse complement strand
ATTTCGGCCAATTTCTACTATTTTTTCCAGGGATCCGCGGTGCCTGGTAGAGGCTACCGGAGGCTAACCGCTCCGTAAGAAGTCTGCGAAGGAGGCTAGCGTGGTTCGCACGCGCGCGGTGCGTCCAGACGCCCAGGGCTGTGTATTGAGAAAACCGCACCTTATCAACAGATCAGCTTGTCCAATACACAACGTGTTGATTGTAAACAACGACGATTTATCTGCGTCGCTCACAATGGGTGACGAGTTACGAATGCGCTGAGCGGTGGCTGATACCGGCTCTCTTTATGCGGGCTTCAGGTGGCCGGATCTTTGTTAGTGCCGACGGACAAATATGTAAAGGTGGTAGCCTCCATAGCATGGCTAAAACTGGGGGTCTTCGGGATCTTTGGAAGCTTTTATGGGCTATTTTCTGATTGCATATAGACAATATAGCCGGCCTGGTTGAATTACCCCCGTTTTTTTTTACAACTGGGCTAATCAGAAAACAGCCGAAGACCACCAAACCCCCAGTTCTATAAGCCTGCTACGGAGGCTATAGAGGAGGAACAGGCGAATACAAGGTGCCTTTCCGGCGCGGTCGCATTTGTCGTAGGAACGTCGCACGATTTTTTGTTGTTGTCGTGTAGGAGTTTTAAGCGGACTGTAACAGAACCAACTGCCGACAAAGACCTAAGACCGCCTTTTTCCGTAACTACACAGATGAATTGCATACAAAATGAATTATATGCACGAATATCACGAGAATGCCCTCAGAGTTTGAAATCTTTGCGACGACGGTACGACGAAAATATGACCTTAATTTTACACTATGGTTACTGAGCCTTTATAAACTTCAACTTCAACTTGCATGGGAGCATCATGCCTATATAGACTGAAAAATATGACTTGTACCCACCATGTCATAACCAGACATTCATTCTTAAGGAATACACATTAATCTTAACACTCTAGACAAAAGATAAACACATTTTACCTAAAAAAAAAAAAGAAAACCCCGTTATTACTATTACATGTAGTAGTGAGTCATAAAGAAATATATATGTGTGTAGTTCTTTAGAACTGTTGAATATAAAGCTTGGATTGGTTAGAGATAAGCACGTGAGTTATGTTTCTTATCTTTCATAATAATCATGATAGGATATGGTTGTAATGTGTATCATATACAGCAAACAAAGGGCGTTCTTTCTATATAAACAACAGAAGACGGAAGTGGCTGACATTGACACACACAGACTATCGCTCGCCGCGCCTGTGGGGCAAATCAACACACAACAGTGCGTTAGCGCCTTAGGGGAGATACTACAGGAGCGGGCACGGTGGTACTGACAGAAATAACAACATGTAGTTTAAACTAAAGAAACACTGCAAGGTGGGAACGTTTCCGCGCTTTAACCACAGTTGTACACCCAGGGATTTAGACAACACAGACATGTCAGTAATAGCTTGTGGAAGCTATTGTCGCCCCCCCCCCTCTCCGCCAATACACATACACTACACACACACACAAACAAATGCTTGGGAGTTGGAGTCTAGGCTAGCAGTTTTATCTATAAGTAGCTCATGTTATCCACTTAAACTGGCCACTAAAACGGTTAAGACCAATTGAGCGTGGATTGAGATATCAGAGTGTGGACGACTTGTTGGGAAAACTCGGGTTCAACCAGATAGCAGCACTCGCCTAAATACAGAAGTTTTGCACGACAAGAAATGATTAAAATGACGGCTTTTCTAGTATCTACGACGGTAAGAAAGCGTGAACATACCGTCAAGACAATTCCTAGCACAGACCCGACACGATCATAGTATCCACGAACCTAGAACGGTGGCCTCTCCAGAAGCTATTTTACAGTGATCCAACAAAAAAGAAAACCTCCACACACTAGGCATATAGCAGTGAACTAGCGCGTACCCGTATACACCGTGCACCCGCAGGGCGTTTTATTCAATTTTAAAGAGATTTTCAGGGATTGTCTCTATCCTACATGTGGTGGAAACAGACCAATACCGGGCGTAGCGCGCCTCAAGTAGCTTCCGTGGCCTTTTCGGGGCTTTTTGTACCTCTAAGCTTTCTTGCTCACCGGTAGAAATTACCGGCGAGCCCTCTCATACACGGAGTTGTTGTTTCGCAAAGCGCGGAGTTTTTGTGTGCGTATCCCTGTTTAGCCGCGAGCAATCAAACTTATCTACACCCGGATTAAATACACAAAAAGTGCGACCCTTTGACATGGTATTATTCTGCTACGCGCAAGTATGCAGGGCCCTTTAACCGCGATTTCTATCGACCCGTAGCCGCGGTTCGGGTAGGGTACACCCGCCCGACTGACGCGAACAAATCGGTCTTCAACAATCGCTTCCTTCCTCCAGAGATAAAATACAACAAGGGATCGGGACTGGGCACGTACCTCGGGTTATCTAGCTGCCATGGTTCTCCGTCTGGACTTGGCCTGTGTCACGGTGTGTGTGTGTGCTGCTCTGGTGTGCCTGTATGTACCGTATGTATGCCCACTCTACCATGCGTCCTGAACCCTTACTGACACAGTGATGTCATTGTGTTGGGGGCAACATGCATTCTACCGGTCACGGTATGGGAGATTGAAACAATAGCGAGCGGGGCCACCCACCTCAGGACACATCTACATCTGACTGTAGCGCAGGAGACCCAGAGAGTTTGGAGCCTCCACTGTTTGACAGTCATGCATATTCTGCACACAATTTCACACTTCTTTGAACGACTTAATCGTCCTAATGTTGGCGGGCCTGTTTCATCTGCGTTCGTCTTCTTTCTGAGTTTCTCACTCACTCTCGCTACGTTCAAAAGTACAAACACGCCAAAGTAAACTTGTTCCTAACGTGTGTCGACCTTAGCCTCCGTAGCAGGCCTATAGAACTGGGTGTTTGGTTGTCTTCGGCTGTTTTCTGATGAGCCCAGTTCTAAGAAAACGGGGGTAATTCAACCAGGCCGGTTGCCTATATGCAATCAGAAAATAGCACATAAAAGCTCCCAGAGACCACGAAGACCAAAAAAAAACACCAATTTTTGACATGCTATGGAGGCCACGTCGACCTTATGATAAAGGTAAAGGTCCGTTGAGGAAATGCTGGAAAGGTCTGTAGGTTTCCCGGGGGATTTGTAATATAAAGGTTCCGAGTTCCTTTCGGCAGCGGCCCGGCTGTGATGTGACGGAATCACGGTGTATTGGCGTTTTAAACCCTTCCTCTGGACTCCAGACGGGGTGATAGTGACGCATATCTGTGGACCGTGTGGGTCGATTTAAAGTGTTTGTGACATACTAGTACTGTAGTCAAGCTCAAAGTTCAAAAAAACCATATAGAGAACGGTCAAGGATATAAAATATAAAATTGAGCCGAATACAGGACAGGAAGGCTAAGAAGCTCCTTGGAATTGGAGAGTATTTCGTGACGGATTTTTATCCAAGAAAAAGTGTCGAAGAAAGAATCGTTTTATCATTCTAACATTGGCTACAATTTTGTTGCTACAAGTCGCTACAATTTTGTTGCAACAAGCCTACAAGTCGCTACAATTTTGTTGCGTTAAAACTAACAAATCAAGACGACTACCTGGCCAGCTTTGACACCTAGGTACAGACGATCTGTCGTGAAAAAGTGTCCAAGATTCGGTATATCATTTTAACATTCGCCACAATTTTGTTGCTACAAGTCGCTACAATTTTGTTGCGTTTTAACTAACACATGATCAAGAAGACAACCTGGCCCGCTTTGACACCTAGGTACAGACGATCTCTCGTGTCAACATCAGCCCAATTAACAATCGCCCTCGTTAGTACCGACTTGTCGGGTCGTTTGAAGGTGTTAAAAACCGCAAGTACTTGGGACACAACTATGTGTGAAGTGGGGGGAAGGTGACGGGGGGCTGGCGAGTGGAGATTAGCATTTCGGTGTGTATAGACTGTCTTATTGAGTCCGATACCTACAGTGATATATACAGTAAATTTATAGCTCTAGACAACTACCTTTTATACTGTAGATTTTAGTTATTTTATACTACGTTTCATTGTTCTTTTATGTTTGTAATCTGCAATTAGCCCCCCGGGCATGAATTTGCAATAAAACTTCTAAAACTTATATATTTATAGCGTTGTCGTGTGTTTCTACTATCCAAGCAGAGGTTTGGATTTTGGGTTATTTTTGGCGTGGTTTTAGCCTTTTTATCTGGGTTTCTTTTTTGCACTGGACTTTTTCTTTCACCCAGACAAAAATTTCAGTGCAAAAAAAGAAACCCCGATAAAAAAAGTCTAAAAACATGCCAAAAATAACCCAAAACCCAAACTTCTGCTTGGAAAGTAGTGTGTTTCAGTGTTTGGAATATCAATAAAGTCGCATTTATAGGAGTTTATCGTATATTACTGTAATGTATGTATTTATTGACTTGATCCAAGTCTACCATATGCCAACCAGTCTTTTTATGATAACTGGGGAAAAAAAGAATGAAATTTTCAGAGAAAACTGGCGACGGCGAGGCCTCTAGCCTCCACCAGGCTTCGGAAGTGGCTTGAAGAGTAGAAGTTGGCCAAATAGACAGAGATAACATGCCGGGGGAGCGGCAAACTGTACTCTTTTCGCGGGCAAACTCCCCTGGTATGTTATCTGTCTATTTGGGCAATTTCTACTCTTTCCAACCGCTTCCGGCGAAGCCTGGTAGAGGCTACTCTTTCCAGCCGCTTCTGAAGCCTGGTAGAGGCTAGCGGAACCCCAAAAGGGCTAATCCTCTACGCGTATCTTTCTACTCTCCACGCTTATGTTTGGCGTGTTTTTAGGCTTTTTATTGGGCTTTCTTTTTCTTTTCTTTTTTTTTTTTTTGTACCGGTATCTTTTTTTGGTGTCAAAGTATAACAAAAAAGATACCGGTGTAGAAGAAAAAAAAAAGCCTGATAAAAAAGCCCAAAACACGCCAAAAATAAGCCACAGCCCAAACCTCTGCTTGGAGAGTAGTACTAGTATTTCTTCACTCAGTGGTGTTACGAGTTTGCTACGGAGGCTATAACCATAGGCTGGGGTCGCCTTACCCAACGTGTGTATCTATCAACACATGTGTATCAGTCTCGGCGTGTTTGTCTCACGTGGGGAGGCCGCCCCGTCAAGGGCCCAGACTCGCGAACAGGGTGATAATGGGACTAATTCATGTGATAACTATTAACAAATCAAACATACTGGAGAGGCTCCCCCGCGGACAGTCAAACAGGACAGTGGGGATAGTCTACACCAGACTCGCAGGCTGAATAAATGAATGAAAGAAAGACCTTTATTGTATATTTTTGCTCATTGCGAACTAAGTACAGGTCACGACAAATAGCGACGGTAGACTAAAATATATCTATAGTAAAACCACACACGTACAGGTTGTGCTTCTTCTCGCTTCTTAAGACAGTTGTAAATGTAAGAACAGATAGAGCTGAATAAATAGTAGAAATTGGCCTAAAGTAACTGGCCAGGGGAGTTGGTCTGCAATAGAGGGTCCAGTTCGCCGTCCAGTTACATTCTTTTTATGCCGATTTCTACTACTTATTTAGCCGGCAATGGAGTCTGGTAGAGAGTTAAGAAGGGTGGTTGATGTGTAGTCGAGAACGGCTGGGGGTAGCACTAGTATTTGGTCGTGTGTAATGTGTATTTACCTGGACATTTTCAGACGGCGCGGGAAAAAAGCAAAGTTGACTGACAGGATTTGCAGACGATATTTGTGCGCCGGCAGTCTCAGATCAAAAAGGCGTCGGTCTCCCTTTTGAAATCTTTTTCTTAGAGTTAATTCAGAAAGGAAATTGCCGCCCTTCTTTGCCAAATGATACAATTCTGGTCACTTTTCACGTTTGATTTGCACCGTAAAACTTTAGCAAGACAAGCGCTTAGACATCTGTTTCTTGCTCAATACAACAACCGCTCTAGATAGTAATTCTCGAAATTGCCCACCGGTTCTTTGCATAAGAAATACGACTGCTCCAAGCGAAGGGGGCATTTCGTCGTGTATGTAACATATATTACTGCTCCAAAGTTCAAGAGGGCAGCAATGTCAGCACCGGATAGTGTTCAAACAGCGCCCGACTTTGTTATAGCTGTGGAAAACTACGTGCGAAGCCGTTACGGGGTTTGTGGGCGGGCGGTTCGATGTTTACCACTTGTATCTTTTATCTTGTCCTATCTAGTCTCTGATGATACACCCCCTTTCGTTAAGAGAGGATGTTCGCCTCACAAGTGGCCCCCACATGGTTAGGAGGACGCAGAGCAAACATCACACAGACTCTCCACACGGTTTCATGTTTACCAGACTTGTTTCTACACCGCACTTTACAGAGCTAGAGCTAAGTTATCATCGTAACTTCACAACAACCGCCCGCAACGCAACAAAAGACCCGCAAATCTTTCCACAAAGATTTTCAATATTTCAGCGACCACTTTTGAGGCTTATGATATCAGAAATTCTGACGTCAATCGGCCGTCTAGCCCGGGTAGAATATTACAGCGAGACAAGAATAGCTCAATCGTCGGACTAAGCTTCTTAGGACGGGACGGAAAGGGGGTATCATCGTTGTCTGTCTTTGAAGCAGGCCGGCGGCTAGTGTTGAACTCCCGGCGGTTGACTTACGACTCTTCTACCGCCGGTGTACCTGTACAAATACGGCCTCACACACACACAACCAGCGGGCTAATCTGGCTGCTACATTCCGCGAGAGAGGTGTCGGTACCACGGCAAACTTCGGGTATAACTCAAACACTACGAGCGCACACATGGGGGGGGGGGCTGTGCGGCCCTCAGATTGAAATTGGCTTAAAGTTGAATTATCTTCAATACTTTCTGTTTTCGAGCTTTACAAAGTAAGGACATGTTGTTTTCATGAATGAGAAGTATTTCGCCACTTCTAGCAATGACAATGACAGTGACAATGACAATGACAATGAACTTGCAATACAACAGAGAGCCTAGCTATGCAACTTTCCTTGTTGCCTCTGACCGTTGTAGGTGGTTGTTTCTGTCACAATCTGCTGAAAACCCTACGACATGAAAATCGCTCGACGGCCTACGACAAAAATGACACCGTCGTAACAAGGTGAATGTGGCCGAAAAAAATAGCGATGGCACTGAGTAGAAAAAACATCATTATCCTTTACCAGGAGTAGAAATTGGCCCAATAGACAGCCTGGTAGAGGCTACGAAATCATTAGCCTTTACCAGGCTTCGGGATGCGACTGGAAGGAGTAGAAATTGGCCCAATAGACATCCTGGTAGAGGCTTCGAAATCATTAGCCTCTATCAGGCTTCGGGAGGCGGCTGGAAAGAGGAGAAATCGGCCAAATAGAGAGATGGCATGCCAGGGAAGTTGGTCCGGTAAAGAGAACTGTTTGCCGCTCTCTCTATTTGACCGATTTCTACTCTTTCCAGTAGCCTCCCGAGGCCTGGTAGAGGCTACGAAGTCACAACAAATGCGGTGATTGTGCCGGTATTTGTTCCTGTATAATACTAGTAAGTACTGCGGGCTTCACAAGTGAAGTCCCACCACCAGGTGTTTTCTGTATGATTATCAGTAACCACTCGACATGTACTGCTATTTTTCTCATCATTCATACTTGAAGCGTTTGAATTATCCCCAAAAGTAGCGACGTGAGGCATCCCTTCATTTTGGGGGTACTGTCCAACCAGCCTATGGTACAACACAAGCAACTGTTTTCCGTTTGCGACATCGCATTTTGCCTCACTGCTATATGGAATAATAAACCACAAATTTTGGAAAAGGTGGGACATTACGTCTTCCATGGTTTACGGAAGAGAAGTCAAACCCTTCAGACATAGTTTTAGACATAGTTATAGTTCTAGACAGCTACCTTTATCATGTAGACTTTAGTTATTTTATATACTCTGTTTCATTGTTCTGTTATGTTTTGTAATTTGCAATAAACTTATCAATAATATTATTACTTCGCCTTAATTAAAAAAGAAATGACACGAAAATTGACTATAAATCCAGTTTTGCTGCCCTGAAATTGCATTGGAAGTCTGACCAGGTGTTTTCTGTACGATTATCGGTGAGCTCTCGAAGTGAGATAGCGTCGATAACCCGACGTTTGAACCGGAGTCTCGCGCCAGGAAGACAGGCACCAAACATCGCTTCCTCGCCGCTCCGATTTATCGCCCGTCTGTGTTTGATTTGGCTTCGGATTCGCTTTTCCACTTAACTTTTGTCAAGTCCGCTGTGTGTAAGGCCACACCAAGTTAATTTGTTGGTTCTCGGATTTATTTTTTTCTGCTCTGAATCGACTCTAAAATGCTCCATATTTTGACCTCAACAGTTGAAGAAAGTCACATCTCTTCAGAACTGTTTCAGTTTTTTTTTTCATCTATAAATATGCAATGCAGTGGTTTGATTAAAACTTTGAAATTCATTAACTGAGTTGTAAACCAGCCTGGTGTGTTGACTTTATGGCTCCTGACATAGCATTAGGTGCTATCGTAGTAGCCTCCTTCGCAGACTTGTCGGGCGTCGGGTTATTTTTTTTCTGTGAGCGACGCGGAGGGACGATTTTGCCGCCGAGGGAGTTTTCCCTTCCAACAAGTCTGCGAAGGAGGCTACTATTGTATAGCCTAGTATAGTACCCTTGTATGTTCCTTATGTATGTATGTCTAAGTCAAGTAGTGTATCTTTTGTCTACACTTTTCTACATGCGTTTGTTATGTGTCTGTTAAGTTTTGACCTGTACCTAGCCCGTCGTGGCATGAATGTACAATAAAGGTATTTCATTAACCATTGTAGGATGCCTAGGCCTGTCGCTTCATTTTTTTTCTGAAAAAAAAAAATCCTAGAACCAACAAATGAAATCGGTGTGGCGTGACTCGCGAAGTCGGCCGGGGGTGAGGGAATATTGATAACATTGCTGAGAGCGAGGAGACGTGTGGTGGTGTATTAACGGCGAACACGCACGGAAGACGCGGCGATAAGGCCACAGCATGTAAATTTTATGGATGACATCCTCCGCTGATTCCAAATCTAATGCGAGCGGGCGAAAAAAAAAACAAGGCGGGTCGAAAAAAAACAAGGTTCCTACATTTTAAAATTTTGACTCAATCATTGTACAAATAGTTTTGATTCAGTGGGAACATCACATATACACAGTCAGCATCACATATCACTGCATCAAAGTAAGAAACAAAACATTAAATCAGAGCCTTTTCTTATCTCTTCATAGTTATCTGTCATCCATGTTCCGGCATGGCAACAGACATCTTTGCCCGTTTTCGGCATGTTCACCACTGTTAGAAGGAAACAAAATTTCTTGTTTTTTTTTCCAAAATCAGGCGAAAATCAATGCGCGCGCTGATGTCATCCATACAAATTACTTGCTGTGGTATGAACGGCGAACACGCACGGAAGACACAGCGATAAGGACGACACGGCAGGAAAACGATCTTTCTGGGGTGGAAGTCACGGCGTCGCTGTTGCCAAGTGGGAGAAAGGGATTGAAACATTGCCCCCCTCAACACATAAGTTTGGGCACGTGGAGACGTCAAAACTTCACGTCTTCTTTGTGACAAGCGTCCCAGACCAAGGACATTATACACAGTGTGTATAATGTCCTTGCCCAGACCCATTTCTAACGTAACGCTAGCCTCTACCAGGCTCCGGGAGGCGACTGGAAAGAGTAGAAATCGGCCAAATAGAGAGATAACATGCCAAGGGAGTTTGTCTGCTGGGAGAGAACATTTTGCCGCACCCGGACAGGAAAGCGATCTTACTGGGCATGGGGTTGAAGTCACGGTGTCGCTGTTGCCAAGTGGGAGAAATGGATTGAAACGTTTTCTTCCTTCAACACGGAAGTTTGGGCACGTGGCGACGTAAAAACTTGGAGTCTTCTTCAAGTCTTCTTTGTGATAGAAGGAAGTGTCCCAGACCTATTTCTAAACGATCCGTTCCCCAATAAAATATAGACGATGCAAATAAATAAATGTTCTGTCAAGTTCAGGTAAATTTGGATGCATTAAAAACATAACCGATTTCTACATTTTCAAACCGTTACCCGAAGCCTGTTTTAGTGGCTAGTATCGCGACGTCCATGCGTGACTTGATGTCGAGCTTATGTCACCTCTGCAAGCGCCACACTGCGGCTGCTATATGATAGTGCAGCAAGACTATCGTTCACACGCGTCCCGAGTTTTTTTACCCGGCTGACGTCGCCTAGGGAAGGCACAGTTTGTAGTAAACATGAAACTTCCGCGCCAAAATCACCTCGCGTAGCTTCCCGAGTGCGTGACATCGTCTGGACTAACTTTCGTTCCCTTGATGTGCCGCCTCGAGCTGGGTGTTCCGTGTTCTGTGGTGTTTTTAATTAATTGCGGACACGTTTTCACAACATACGAGAATAAATCATACTCGACTTTTGTCCCAATTAGTTTGGGTAGGCTAAAATACGTACACAACCAAAAGGGCGACAGAATATAAACTCTGTTTCATAACGTGAATTCTAGAGAAAGAACATGACAATGAAAAAATTGCTTAAAAACCATGAACTCGTGCCATTTTTGTTTATAGAAAAAGGCATGAGAAAGATTTTGACGACATAAAAACAGTTAAATTTTGATGGATACTGGAATACATACATGAATTTTGTAGCCATCTACCACAGAAAAACAAGTTTTTTTTTTCTTAGATACTTTGATACATTTGGTTAAATAGTGTCATTGACAATGTAGTGATGAAGCATGATTGAACTAAGTTTTAAAAGAGAATGAAAAAAGTCAAAGAACGATTCCATTCCTTAATTGTTGCCGCAAAATTCAACGGCCAACTTGCAGTTTTCAACGCCGTTTTTTCGGGTGCCGATGATAGTTTTTGGAACATTCTGACGCGAAAGTTTCTATTGCACAGCCAATCATATTCGGGTATATTGACAAATACATGAAATGCATCCACCGCATCTATTAAGATTCCCTCCGTGCGGGAGCCGTTCTGGGTTGTACTAGTATATTGATGATTGTTTCGGCGGGTTCGGCGCCAGGTTTAGGCGGTCTTTAGGGACAGCGAGCGTCCCAAATTGTCAGCCTTGTAAAATTGCAATTTCACGTCCCGCTGGAAACGCTAATTAATGATGTTTCGTCTCATCCGTATTCCGGCGAAGCTACATGTAGGCAGGCTGCGACAATAACAAGATAGAGCGTCCAAGAAGTCCATCTACCGACAAAACGGCTGTTTTTTT
>NW_017802602.1:3147141-3162721 GCF_001625305.1 Branchiostoma belcheri | reverse complement strand
CTTATATTAATGCCGTCACCAACACAGGGGACAAATACATGACAGGACAATACTCATTTTCACCTGAGCGAAGTGAGGAAAGTCGTGTAAAGTGCCTTTCCCAAGGGCACAAGATCGGTGGCATGTCAGGACTCGAACCCGGGACCTCTAGGTTCCGAGTCGCTGGGTTGCGTGGGGGGGTATGTAGTAGTCCCCAAGCAGAAGTACGAATCCGGCAAAGTCTCAATTTTAGGCATATATATTTTTGGCAACATTTAGATATAGGTACATGTAGGTAGGCTGCGACAATGACAAGATAAAGCGTCCAAGAAGTCCTATCTACCGACAAAACGGCTGGGTTGTGTGTGTGTGTGGGGGGGATGTAGTAGTCCCCAAGCAGAATTACGAATCCGACAAAGTCTCAATTTGAGGCATATATATTTTTGGCAACATTTAGGTATAGGTAGGTAGGCTGCGACAATAACAAGATACAGCGTCCAAGAAGTCCCATCTACCGACAAAACGGCTGAGTGGGTGGGGGGATGTTTTTGTAGTACATGTAGTCCCAAAGCAGATGTAGCCTCTATCAGGCTTCGGAAGGCGGATGGAAAAAGCAGACCAACTTCCCGGCATGCTATCTCTCTATTTTGGCCGATTTCTACTCTTTCCAGCCGCCTCCTGAAGCCTGGTAGAGGCTAAAGCAGATGTACGAATCCGGCAAAGTCTCAGTTTTAGGCATATACATGTCTGACAAAATTGAGTACGTGTTTCTGGTATTTCTCCTTTTTAACTTCTACGCTAACCTATTTCTATGTAGTTCTATAACTTTTTTGAGTGCGTCGCCAAAAACCGTTTTGTATTTATTTTGTTATGCTTGAATAAGAATAAACTTCTAGAAGCCGATGGACAGTTTTAAAAAAGTTCACTACTAGGAAGACTTACTAAATCATATTAGTAAATGTTGCCCAAAACATAACGTTACGATATCTTTCCACGGAATGATATCTCCTTCCCCGGAGGTCAAAATCCGGCCGAAGGTACTGTCCAAGCAGAGGTTTGGGTGTGGGCTTATTTTTGGGGTGTTTTTAGACTTTTTTTATCGGGCTTTCTTTTTTGCACTGGTATCTTTTTTGGGGGATTGGCGTAAAAAAAGATAGCGGCATAGCGGCAGAGCGCTCGACTCGGAACCAATCGGTCCCGGGTTCGAGTCCTGACATGCCACCGATCTTGTGCCCCTGGGAAGGGCACTTTACACGACTTTCCTCACTTCGCTCAGGTGAAAATGAGTATTGTCCTGTCATGTATTTGTCCCTTGTGTTGGTGGCGGCATTGATATAAGTTGAAAAAACTCGAGTGTGCCGTCACCACGTCTGGTGATTACATGTTGGAATAAAAAAAACAAACTCAAACCTCTGCTTGGAGAGTAGGCCGAAGGTCGATTATGGCAGTGTGACGCTGTTTTACTAGTCTCTAACAGACTAACTACGCTGGCTATATACTGGAGAATAATTGCCAGAGGAGTTTGGCTGCCTTGTAGGTTTGACTGGCCGCGCATGAGGGAAAGAAACTAGCTTCCGACGGCCGGATTCCCTTGGCCAATTTTACTCTCTTTTTTGTGCCGAATTCTACGATCCGTATTCCCGTAGAAAGGCCTGGTGGAGGCTACTGTGTTACCGAACGTGTGACCTCAGCAGTAATCCACAGCGATCGATTAGCGAGCCATAAAAGACTTTGGTATGTGCGACTTCTGACCTACACAAGGGCGCCCGCGATATGGCGGTGGAATGTCAACTCCTCGTGTCGTCGACATGTTTTTGCAAAACATATTGGGGGGTAGGAAAACTTAACCCGTAGCTGTGTATTCGTCAACTAAAATACATGTAGATTTGACAGCTGCATCTGTTAAAGTTTTTTTTCTTTTTGCAATTCAACATGGATGATACAGGACATGGTGGTGAGGTACTCCAGCTGTAGATAATTTTAACCTCACCACCAGACATACAGGTATACAGTGACAAAATACATGACAAAAAACAACAGGGAACAGCAAATGGGTGGAAATGGATCAATAAATGGTAAGGAAGAACATGTTTTGTAGGCTAGGCTGTACGAGTTAACGTTTGCGACATACGATTCTCCTAGGTGACTATCTATTCTTCTAGCTGTATTTTTTTTACAATGTTTAATTCTGAAACACATTGAAAGTTTTTTTTCTAATTGGCGTTGCCCCCCTCCCCACCAGCGAACGTAAAATTCCAAGCAGTCTAAACGGCAGGTTGAAAGAGTTGGACTACAGAATCAGCGAGTGCAAGGCAAACAGTACAAAGCTTTGATCGTGTAAGCCACTTGTTCAAGGCGCTTCTAAACACAAATCTATCATTTTTTTAGTTTCTTATGTTCCGGCCAAAAATAACAAGACTTAAGTCCGTCTATTGTCTTGTCTGTAGCTTAATATGCATGTCTACATCACTTAACGCACAGAGGGAGCCTCAAAAATGAAGTTCAAATCACACAAAGGGTGATGACACCTTCCCTATAGATGCCCTCTTCCTTCAACAATATGTAAATTTACGGATACGTATTCCCTTTCATATCAATTAATATTACAACAATCAACAGTAACTAGTGTTGACATCCCGTGCGTTACTGTAACTGTTTCCCTTTAGCTATCCATCCCACCGCCTCATCAGTACAGTAACATTCCGTCTGCGTAACGGAAAACCTTGTCTGCAAGGTTATGTAGAAGACACGGTGTCTCCACCGGGCCGTGATTGATTCAGGGGGCTCGCTCGGGGTAACTACCAGCCTGCCACTAAACGGAATGTGGGACAGATGGCTTAATTACGTATGTCTGTCTCAGGCGTGGGGTGGGTACTAAGTATCTGTTTCTGTATAGTCGGTGTATGACGTAACACATCAGCTTCGCAGGCACGCGGCGCGGCGGCAACTGGCTACATTACACCGAACGACTTGTTACACCTAACCCTTGAACATCTAACTCTAAACATTATTTAAAGCTATCTAATGATGCCCCTACTGTACTTGGTGACTGTACTCTACGATATAGTTCTAGAAATTATGAGTTTTTGAACACCTCAATCCTTGGTTGATAACTCTGGTACTTGAAGGCATGACTATTTCTTGTTAATTACGTCTGTCTCTCTCAGGCGTGGGGTGGGTACTAACTAGTGACGGCGCGGTCATAGCAGAACTTTATTGCACGGCAATTGTACATGGTACAATGTATGGCAAAGACTATTGAACATAGTACAAAAAGAAAAAGGTTTAGAATGAGACTTAACATCTTAGTTACTAAACATCAAATACCAATACAATATACAATCAAGTAGGGCTAATCATGAGTTTCGGCGTTTTTCTAATAACAAAAGAGTCTCTTATGAAATGTTATTTACCCATTTTTCATACTGCGTCATAGGTCGTCGTTAGATGTTGATACCGTATAACTTACCATGCGACAGGCTGTGACAGACCCGACTACAACAACCTACTGGGACTAAGCGTTACATAACCAGTGCTATACCAGCGATGACAAAGTTACTGAATGAACTGTAGAAGTTTTTTAAATATTGTAACAGATTTTATGTATTTATGAATGACAAGGAATGAACGAACTGTAAATATTTATAATGTGTTAACATATTTTAAGCTGTGATTTTATCCAATTAATTGATTTTAAAAACTACTGTAAAGTCTGACGCTAAGTCTGTTGACTGCTATGTCAGATTGTGTTTTCATCAATAAACCAATCATCATCATCATCATCATCACTACCGACAACGACTTACAACAAGACCACCTTTTTGTAACAAGACAGCCTGACATTAATACGACGCGTGCACGACTTTATCACAAGAATGCCCTCAAAAATGACCCAAGGTTTCAATATCACATACTGATGACAAAGCCTTCCTACATAAGCCTTATAAACGTTTGCGTGCATGTAAACAAACAACACAATAACCAACGAACAAGCCGGCAGATGAAGCGCAACTCACTCAAAAAAAGCATTTGCAACTTCTAGAACTAGCCACACCACAAAGAAACAAGACACTGCTATTATTGGTCGAACAACCTGTTATTGGACGACTAGCTCCAAATCATCAGTCAAACTGATGTCCCACATTGTTTACAAAAACAAAACTCTCATGAAAGTTCATCTGTGTTGGTAGTTAAGTTAAAACTCAGAGGTGTCTCAACACATCCACATAGAGTTCACCTGTATGACACTGTAAGGATTTTAGACACTGAACAAGACTATTTCTTGAGAGGGGTGAAGGAAGCCATATACATCAATGCCCATCACCCTACATTGAACCGCGACGGGGGTCGACATCGTCTACCAGATACCTTTGACCCAGTGTTGACGTCACACTTCAAAGAAGCCACGTGACAAGCTTGAGTGACTGGTCGAAAGCTCTAGGTGAGAGAATTTTTTGTGTTGGAACAAAAGTTTTAACTTTAAACAAAAACAGAACTCGTTTGGTGAACTGTATGTGAATGTCCTGCCCTCGCCAGTCAGCGATGAGAGGTTGTTGCGGCCAGACACTTTTGATATCTTGAGAGATAGGGGAATTCTTTTTACACAACCAAAGAGTCTCACCTCGCTGACGTTTCGGTGTCTGTCAGACACCTTCTTCAGAGCTTCTGACTGGTTCTGACTTGGTTGTGTAAAAAGAATTCCCCTATCTCTTAAGTTTTACCAACCTGATGAAACTATTTTCGGAAACTTTTGATATCGTCTCGCGTGAGGCCTTGTTTTGTGCATGACCCTTAACACATGCTGTAGTCACAGACAATCTGATGCAGAAATTGTTGGTAGTGATGGAACGTTTATTTTACGAGTTGACTCCCGTCTACAGCAGTCAAATTGTCCTCCCGAGGGAAATCTTCCCAAGCGCCGTTATCCACCAAACTGATATGCCGATGACAGGGATAAATGATAAAACATACGGAGGCGACCTACATTTGGGACACCTTATGTTTTACTGGTTGGGATAAGTTGTTATTGTTATTGGGTGGGCCGGCTTCTCTCTCTCCTTGTAGCCAAGGGCTGAATTGTGAGGAGCTTACAATTATTGGGGCTGAATTGGGGCTGATGACCCTGCTGCATTGAGTCGCCCCTACACGTCTTGTATATATGTATATATATGTTCTACTAACACACTAAATGCACTGTCTTGTCTCTTACACCAACACATTCAGTTATTTACGTTCCTTAGTGTCCCCTCCTTCAGTTACCCTTATTTTTATTTGTACCGGTCACTTGTTTTGTAATTAACACATGTGCAGCTGCTAGTAATCCAATGTGAATTGGGCTTAGCAGTACTTAAGATGAGATGAAGATGATGATGATGAATAGAAAGGTGCGGCCATAGGACTGCATAAGGTTTGAACCACTCACATCGGGAAGGACCCCTACTCTTTTCGACAGGTGTGTCCTCAAACACGGGACCTCCACTAAACGTCCTATCCAAGGCGAAGTGCATTGGTTTCGCTTGGACTTGGTGAAAGTCTGTTGCAAAATGTATATATAGTAGTTCTGAAGCAAGGTCAAGCTTTAATTTCTTCACAACTACTTGTCAAGAGATCCAGAAAAAACACGTACAATTGAGATGACAGAACACACTGAATATCCCCACAGAAGTTAGGAAAATCTGACCAGAAAAGTTTCCCCACTTTTCCTGACATTGCGGTGTCCTGTGAGTGAGTGAATGATAATTTGTGTCCGCGTGACTGTGTCGGTCAATCCAACGGTTTTCTGCCCGTTTAAAACTCGATTAGGCTTCAACCGCTCCGGCTGTTAGATTTGCTGCACTATGTTTGTAGTGGAATTGTCAGAGAACGAGGTTAGTCATAAATAGAGTCAGTGGAAAACTCGCAATTTCGTCTGTGTAGCGGTCGATCCAATTTTTTCTACTCGCGGAAGTTTCGTTTAAAACTCGATTTTGGTTCAGCCTGTCTGACAGTTCGCCAGAGTCGCTTGACGATTTTTTTTGTCGTGGAATTTTGAACGAACGACGTCGCGACAGAACCTACCGTCGGCGAGAGCCTACGACAACGTGTTTTTGTGTCGTCATAAAGCAGCAGACGTTTTTACGACACAGCCACGACTGTCACACGACTAGCCTACGATTCAGACAACAGAATGGACTTAATTTCACATCAGTTAGGACGAACACAAAGAAAGAAAAAAATTCGGTAAGTTTGTGAGTGAATGAGAGAGAGAGTGAGTGAGTGAGTGAGTGAGTGAGTGACTGAGTTAGAGAGTGAGTGAGTGAGTGAGTGAGCGACAGAGAGTGACTGAGTGAGAGAGTGAGTGAGTGAGTGAGTGAGTGAGAGAGAGTGACTGAGTTAGAGAGTGAGTGAGTGAGTGAGCGACAGAGAGTGACTGAGTGAGAGAGTGAGTGAGTGAGTGAGCGACAGAGAGTGACTGAGTGAGAGAGTGAGTGAGTGAGTGAGTGAGTGAGCGACAGAGAGTGACTGAGTGAGAGAGTGAGTAAGTGAGATGAGTGAGTGAGTGAGTGAAGAAGTACGTGCGTGCGTGAGTGAGTGAGTGAGTGGGTGAGTGAGTGAGTGAAGAAGTGAGTTCGTGAGTGAAGAAGTACGTGCGTGAGTGAGTGAGTGAATGAATAAGTGATAAGAAACTCGCAATTTCGTCTGTACAACAAAACCGACAACTTTCCCCATAAGAGTATTTTATGACCCTGCGGTCTTCTGTACCTCAGTGGAAATTTGTCTGTGTGTCGGTCAGTCGAACGCCCGGTTTTCCACACGAAGGTGATTCCGTTTAAAACTAGATTACGTTACAGTTATGAGGCATATGCCCCCCAAAAAATTAAAACAAAAACGACAACTTTCCCCATATTTTATGACCTTGCGGTCTCCTGCACCTCAGTGGAAACTTGTGTCTGTGTGTCGGTCAATCGAACGTCCGGTTTTCCACACGCGGTGATTCCGTTTAAAACTCGATTACGTTACAGTTATGAGTCATATGCAAAGAAAATCACACCAAAACGACAACTTTCCCCATGTTTTATGACCTTGCGGTGTTCTGTCCTTGTGTCTGTGTGTCGGTCAATCGAACGTCCGGTTTTCCACACGAAGGTGATTCCCTTCAAAACTCGATTACTGTCCGACCGCCCTGACTGTCCACAGACGTACCGGTACGTTTCAATTTGCCCAAGCACGTACAGAGGAGGGATAATTCCGTCTAATAACCGGATAACTCGGGACGTCGCATCAATCAGGAGAACTTGAAGCTCCGAATAATCGAATTATCCGTCCCCGAACGCGCGTCGCCGCCGGAGAACTTGATTTCAGTCTGCGCTGATTCTTTTTTTGGGCCGTTCCATTTTGGGGCGCGCTGTGTGTGTATGAGTTAGCCTCTGCCAGGCTTCGGGAGGCGACTGGAAAGAGTAGAAATCGGCCATATAGAGAGATAAAATGCCAGGGGAGTTGGTCCGCTAGAGAGTACATTTTGCCACTCGATGTTCTCTCCAGCAGCACCAACTCCCTTGGCATGTTATCTTTCTATTTGGCCGATTTCTACTCTTTCCAGCCGCCTCCTGAAGCCTGGTAGAGGCTATGTATGAGTCACTCCACGAGGGAAGATGATGTAGGTTTTTGTAGGCTCCGTTGGGGGAGAATTTACGGGCGGACATAACGTTTGAACGGCCCGGTCAGATGTAGGTCAGTGAACAGGGAATGGTTTTGTCGATGCGCCCCCCTCCCCATAGGATCACTTAACGATATTGAACTAGCCTCCACCAGGCCTTTCTACGGGAATACGGATCGTTGAATTGGGCAAAAATGAGACTAAAATTGGCCAAGGGAGTCCGGCCGCGGGGAGGTTGTTTCTTTCCCTCCTACAAGGTGTCCAAACTCCCCTGGCAAATATTCTCCTATATATAGCCAGCGTAGTTAGTCTGGTAGAGACTATAATATTGAACGTCTAACCAATGAGGTCTAGATTTGTAAAATGCACCCTACGCAACTTCAGCTATTGCGGCAAAACAAAAATATTCTTAGTGAGGAAATTTGATGTACTTAAATTTCTTAACACATTTTTGTCATCATTTGATTCTTAGGTCTTTGAAATTGGACAACAACAAGTTACATGAGTCGTCTCTCTATATTTTTGGGTGCCACCCATAAATCGTTAGTACTAGCCGACGACACAAAGCAAGCAACCGTTTTCAGTCCATGTCATTGCATTTTGGGGGAAAATTTGGGATAAGTCCCAATACTTTGTTAGTTAGTGTTGGAAGTTAAAGCTTAGCCTTTATTTCATAGTCATTGCATATTGCCTCACAGAATAACCAGGGGTTAAAATCATCTTTATTTCAATATACATGTATATACAAGATGACTCGTTGAAGTACGCCTAGGCCAGCCCTTTATCTCAGTAGGAGGAGGGCGCAAGGTAAGTAAAATGTAACAAGTAACTGTGTGCATCGGACATTAAACTTTCGATTAAAATTGTTTTCTACACATACATTTCATTTATACGTATACTTACAAAAAATATTTTATAGATTTTAAAGATTAAAAAGAAAGAATCAAGCCTGTTGCATCAAATTTATCTTTTACAAGAGAATCCAGGAAATTGATACATTGATCCAGAAAAATAATCCAGCTCTGTCGCCCTGAAATTGCAGTGGATGCCTTTAACCTCCTTAGTCTGCAGTTATGTAACTCAAGCAAACGACGTGGGTAGAAATCACATCAAAGGCCGCTGCAGCAATGAATTGCCAGGCATTGGAACTAGCAAAGCCATGTAGATGTCGTCAATTTGGGTCGTTCTAACAAGGCTGTAATAGAACTGCGGTCAAAGAACAAGCGGTCTGAACTCGTCCCAGACTAGACGAGATTGGAAGCAATTTATCATGTTCTGCTCACAGATTCCTGTGGTAGTCTCCACCAGACTCCTTTGCAGGCTGAATAAATAGTAGAAATCGGCTAAGAGGGACATCATTTGCCAGACGAGTTGGCCGGCAAGCTGGACCCTCTATGGCCGGCCAACTCCTCTGGCAAATGATGTCCCCCTTAGCCGCTTTCTACTATTTATTCAGCCTGCAAAGGAGTCTGGTGGAAACTATTCCTGTGAACGGTATACGGTCGCACCAAAGTCTTCGACAGTCGTACAGATCGTACAACCGTGTCACAACAGTCTTACAACAGTCTTGCAACAAGATGTACGAGAATCTATTACAACAGGCCTAGAAGTCCTAATGCAGTCGTAGAACAATGCACAAGAGTTACACGATGATGCTAGTGCAGTCCTATAGCGGTCTTGCAACAACCGTACAAGTCGTATACAAGGTCTTACAACAATAGCCATCTATAACGACTAAAAGATGGATAGCTGTATATGACCAAGTGTCCGACTGACCTCTAAGGATGACCTATGCCCTTCTGACCTCTGAATAGGGTCCTTTGACTTCTGAACCTTAAGACTAATAGATAAAGGTAAGGTAAAGGTCCCAAAGCATTTGAGGCCTTAAGGGCAGTGGGTCTAGGGTACGGTACCGGTATTGGTAGGCAGTGGCAATTCCTCTCCTTCCATATGCATCTCCTTTTACCTCCACAACCAAATCCAGGTATCAGTTTTACACCTCTAGTATGTTACCAGGTTCTAAGGACCACACTTGGTCAGGTAGGCATACGGCAGTACTAGTAGAAAAAGAACACGCTTAACACAAATTACTATTTTCAAGTGTGGAGTAAGGCTTTTGTATGGCAATGCGGAGGAAAAGACTGTTTCAGGTGGATCTAGGACAAATCAGGAGACACAATGTCTAGAGTTAGAAGTACAAGGGTTAGGTGTAACAAGTCGATCGATGTAATGTAGCCAGCTGCCGCCGCGCCGCGTGCCTGCGAAGCTGGTGTGTTACGCCGAAAGGCGTTAATACCGGCTGTACAGATACAGATACATTGAGAAAACGGCCCGATTGATACCCGAGTACTCTCCAAGCAGAGGTTTGGGCTTTGGCTTATTCTTGGCCTGTTTTGGGTCTTTTTCATCCGGCTTTCTTTTTTTGTACCTGCTCAAAAAAAAAGATACTAGAACAAAAAATAAAGCCCGGTGAAAAGGACCCAAAACAGGCCAAGAATAGGCCAAAGCCCAAACCTCTGTTTGGAGAGTACAGCCCATGGTGTAGCCTCCGTAGCAGGCTTATAGAACTGTGGTTTTAGTGGTCTTCGGCTGTTTTCTGATTAGCCCAGTTCTAAAAACGGTGGTAATTCAACCAGGCCGGCTATGTTGTCTATATGCAATCAGAAAGTAGTACATAAAAGCTCCCAAAGACCGGCCTGAAGACCCCCCTCGAAAAACCCCTAGTTTTTGGCATGCTATGGAGGCTACCAGGGTGTTAGTTTGATTGACAGGCGGTTACCACGGTAGAGTGACAGCTAACGATGAGATGACGCAATTAAGGGCGGTTGTCTGACGGGCGGTCAAGATGAGGGTCCCAGATAGACCTTAACTGAGTTAGTAACGACAAAAACACGTAAACTACGCCCCAAACAACATGTTCACACCAAAATACCGTTCTACCAGTAATGTACGCGCGCTGTCTAAAACCGGTTATCAAATTTTGAACGGAAAAATATCAAGATTACTTTAAAGTCTTCCAGTGCAATTTTAGGGCGGCAAAACTGGATGTTCAAAGTCAGTTTTCAGGTCAATCCTTTCTTGTAGCAAGCTGATCAATCCTATATGATAGCAGACAGATATCTGTCAGGCAAAACTGTGATGTCCCTGACGAAGAACGGCTGCTTGTTTTGTATCGTTGGCTGTTTTGTTTTAATATTCCAACATGCAATCACAAGACGTGGTGACGGCACACTCAAGTTTTTTCAACTTATATTGATGCCGTCACCAACACAGGGGACAAATACATGACAGGACAGTACCTGAGCGAAGTGAGGAAAGTCGTGTAAAGTGCCTTTCCCAGGGCACAAGATTGGTGGCATGTCAGGTCTCGAACCCGGCACCTCTTGGTTCCGAGTCGAGCACTCTGCCGCTACACCACACGACCCCAGTTGGCCACGGTGAGTTGGCTGGTTATACCTATTTATTGGTATATACTGTACCGAAAGAGTCGCCTCACCAGGCTTGTTTGGGGCTATTCCAAACGCTTCAAGTACTAGTATATGATGACGAAAACGTGTTGAGAAATAACAGTAAATGTCAATAACATATAGATTTCTTTAACCAGAATGTTTTTGTTTTTTTCGCCTTGAAATTGCACTGGATGCCTTTAAATGCCTGGTCTACCTTTTCTTTAAAAAAAAAGGTTTCGTTCCACTCTATGCAGAACATAGGGGTGGTGCCCATCTCTATTTCCATAGCCCTTGGGCGACACACAGTTGTACAAGGCACTACAGCAGGAGGCTAGTCCGCTGGTAGTGCTGTGTGTGTTTGACCTTCCCACACTCTTTCTCATATGTGCTGAGTGCTAAGCAGAGAAAGAAGTGTGTACCATTTTTAAAGTCTTTGGTATGACCCAGCCGATTCCATTTTTTTCGAAGCAAGGCACGGCCACACCCTCCATCCCGACTGAGTGTGTCTTTTTCCCGACTTCCTGGCTGAGTGAAGAGCCATTTCCTAAATCCGCGCTCAGTTTTTAAAGACACTTCAAATCACATGTCGGAAGATCCTGTTGTTTATCCAGGCTACATGACATGGATGTTTACCCTGCGGCTTCCCCAGTCACAGCAAACAGATTTGTACCTGTCTAGATCTCATTTCCTCACTTTGACAAGTACCAAAATATCAGGGCACGGTTATGCTACATCACAACAAGTTCATTTTACCCAAGGAGCTTGAAAATAGGAACTCCTTGTTTTAGGTTAGCATGTGGGCCCTTGAGCGGTTGCGAACGTACCGTTTTTGAAGATTTAGTCGCCTTCTTCGCTTGTGATTGAAGACTTTTTCTTGTTCAGATTGTTGCGTCTTGAAACCACGCATGCAGAACTATTTTATCGGGGTTGGAGAAGGATTCGTGAGGAAGCAAGCCACCCAAAATCACCCTCAATTTTAGTTCGACATTTTGGCCGTTGAATTTACCTACGTACCGGTTTTGAGGCTTGTATCGCCCTACTTGCTTACAAGTGATTGAAGACTTTTTCTTCTTCAGATTCTTGCCTCTTGAACCACGCATGCAGACACTATTCCTCGGGTTTGGTTAAGGGTTCGTAAGCCACCCCAAATCACCCTAAATTTTTGCTCGACATGAGTGCCCTTACCTACGTTTTTGTCGATTGTGTCGCCTTCCTTGCTTGTGGTTGAAGACTTTTGCTTCAGATTCTTGCGTCTTGTTCGAACTGGGCTTGGTGAAGGATTCCGCGGGGTCGGAGAAGGCTTCGCGAGCCGCCCAAACCAGCCGGGCACCCCCGGCGACGATCTAGGCACGTACTCGGCACAAGGTCGGCGGTAGTTGGCTGTACTCGCCCGGCAGTGGCGCCGATACCTAACCCCGCCGGCGACTCCCGCAAATTAAAAGCACAATGGAATAGACACGTTCTATATATCACATTTATTACGGAGCTGGCACGTCCATATCATTGGGTACGTTCTAACGTGACTGCGGGACGATTTCGGGGAAGGCGGCTTGTTTCGTTTCTTGGCAGGATCCCCGCGTGCTATCACACGGCGCGCCAAACTGTACGGACCGTCCCACCTCTGTGAACCAGCTCCTCTCTCTTTGCTAAATCCTCCTAGCCTCTACCAGACGGCTTGAAAGAATAGAAATCGGTCAAATCGAGAGATAACATGCCGAGGGAGTTGGTCCGCTAGAGAGTACAGTTTGCCGCACCCGAAAAATGTACTCAACCGGACCAACTCCCCTGGCATGTTATCTCTCTACTTAACCGATTTCTACTCTCTCCAGCCGCCTTCCGAAGCCTGGTAGAGGCTAAAATCCTCCGTGTTTAAGCAGCCGTGCCAGAGACTGTCCCGAAAGATGTAGCCAGGACCTCTTGACCAGACCGCCATGTCAGAGTCTGCATGACCACTAACACAGTGTCCCACTGAGTAACTCGCTAAAATAACATCCTACCTTAAGAAGGTCTCTGTCCCCGATCTAAGATAAAAAGTGAAAGTATACGCAGACAAAAGACCACCGTCTTCACTCCATGTATCTACGTCTTGGCTGTAAGGTTAAGATGGTTAGTAAGATTTGCCTGGGTTTAAGGTGCTCTAAGATTGTCGTGATCTTCTGACCTTATTTCACACCGTTTCGTCTTAACTGTGATGTTTTGTTTCTCTGTACGCAGTGTGTACACAATGGGGGGAGAAAGCGGACAGTGATTCTATCTACTAGTATATACAGGCTAGCTAGACCTTACCGCTGCGTTTAAACCTTCACCTGAATGATAGGCAGGTTACGCAGCAGCGCGGTGCGGCAGGCTCACCTGTGTGTGTGTGTGGCGTGCTCCGTTCGGCTGAGATGATTCCTCACACCGTTGTTTCCTCAGTAGTTCTTGCCCCGCTCTCCTACATATAACACACACCCCGCCGGCCGGCAGCTAGTGAGCTCTCAGTCAGTCCCTGACCCGCTTCCCAAATACCAGCAGAGATTTCACTCGGGAATGGAACAATAGCGGAGTTAAGCCAAGGCGGGCTCCTACCTGCCGTCGCCTAGGTGATGGGCGTCACTCCCTCCCGCTTCGATTCCAAACCAGCCGCTAGTTACCCGGGCTAGCTAGTCCTGTAGTCCTGCACTTGACTGCTGTAGGCGCGCTGTTGCCAGGTACACGTAACGTTACATGTAGATTCGCGGCGAGGATGAATAATAATGGAGACACCACGTGTCGAGATGCTTAGTCATTCCGTATTCAGGCTGTGACCGGGTACATGTATCTGTATATGTATCTGTATATGTATAGGTATAACGGATGTTATGCATATGTATATGTATAAAAATTATGTATCTATATATGTATCTGTATCTGCATCTGTATATGTATATGTATATGTATATGTCGAGACGATTAGTCATTTCGTATACAGGCTGTGACCGGGTGTATGTATATGTATATGTATATGTATATGTATATGTATCTGCATATGTATATGTACATGTACATGTATATGTATACGTATATGTATATGTATATGTGCTGACAGAACGGTATACACTTAAATACACGGTACACCCTTCTGTAACGTCGGAAGATGTTTTTTTACGGGAAGGTGATAGATTGAGGAGGTTGATTGGTGGTTCAGTGATCGAGTTAACAGCCGCGACCAATCAATGGATTGATATTTATCGTCCATCAAATGGCATCAGGTGGACATCAAATAGCGCTACAACTGATAATCTTGGCTGAGACACTTAGAACTGTGTATCTTAGGTTAAAGAATTACAAGTCTTTAGGAAAGAAAGAGTCGTGTTCACGTTTTTCACACAAAAAGTATGATTTTTTTGTGGTAATTTTAAGTTTGATTAATTTTCAATATAACATCTTCAGCTCTAGCCTCTACTAGGCTTCAAGAAGCGGCTGGAAAGAGTACAAATTGGCCAAATAGAGAGATAACATGTCAGGGGAGTTGGTCTGCTATAGAGTAGAGTTCGGGTGCAGCAAAATGTACTCTCCAGCAAACCAATTTCCCCGGCATGTTATCTCTCTATTTGGCCAATATCTACTCTTTCCATCCTGCTTGCCAGCCGCTTCCCGAAGCCTTTTAGAGGCTACTTCAGCCCAGCTGGAAGACGAATATCGTGTTTCCTACAAATCCCGGCATGCTCCAGTGATTCCCAGCATGCTCCAGTGATTCCCAGCATGCTCCAGTGAATCCTGAGGAAGCAGAACGTCTATGTCATCTAGCCTGGAATCCAGGCGCGTTAGGGTTTCACGGTCTCCAAACGGTCGCCTGCTGCCATACTACTGCTCGGACGGCTGGATTTTAGGCTAGCGCACCTCAACGTCGTCTTGCCCAGCAATTGGGACGATGCCATTTACAACTTTTGGGGGTGGGGGTGGACGATTTTTCTCTCTACTTCGCTGTTTGGTGTTCTTGGTGTTCTGGCCTGTCTTAAGCCCTGGAAACAATCTGGTACCCAGGCTAGTTCTAGTCTGGCTTCCAGGGTAACGAAAGTCCAACTACCAGGTAGCCTGGATGCCAGACCCCGGCATGACAAAATACCAGTCCCTTCGGCTGGGAGAGGTCACAAGCACCGATCCCAGAGTTATCACCAGAGGGTCGACGGGGTGTCTATGCCGAGGAGTTAGCCTCTGAATTACCCCTGACAACAGTTGGCACCAAGGCTAGCACCCGGGCTACCTACTCAGCAGATCATTCGGTGGCAAGGCAGTACTAGTATCCATTGGCCAGTGGAGTGTCTATCGGTGGCTAATGGAAACTCCTCTAGCCAATGGATACTGTCTTTTCCCACCCTGGGATCTGCTTGGAGATGCTACCGAGGTCCGGACGGTGTCCGAAATTTGGGGCGGGGAGGTCAGTTAGCCGGGCCGGGCACCGAGGGGTGGGTGGGCGGCGAGCCCGACATACCAGGGCGGGCTCCGATAACTAACGGCGCGTAATTGACTCATCACTCCAGTGGTACTGATCTGT
>NW_017802602.1:3106485-3147047 GCF_001625305.1 Branchiostoma belcheri | reverse complement strand
AATTACGCAAAACTTTCGCTACCGATTACGAATTACGTTAAAGTTTCAGAGCTGATTACGACTTTACACTTTGCGGCTAATGTACTGATTACGAATTACGTAGATTTTTTGGGAGGCTGCCTACGGATTACGAAGACTATAAAGAAGGCCTGATTACGCCTTACGAAAAAGGGCTTGCAGCCCCCCCTGATAACGGTAGTCTAGAAAATCGGGGGCCGCAAAGACAGTGTCAAATTGGCCACCCAATGGATACTGCTTGTCCAATTTGATGCTGTCATTACGTCTACTGAAAGATCTGCTTGAAGATTACATCACACCATACCAGCGGTACTGATCTGTAACTGGCCTGATAACTTTAAGAAACTTTATTTGCAAAATCATGCCCGAAGGCTAATTGCTTGCACAATCAAGTATAATACTCGTTGCAATACAGTAACAGGAGACAGGTAACAACTGTCTGGAAAAAACTTCTACTTCTACTACTACGCTAGCTATTATGGGGTAGGCTAGAAAACGAGGGCGCTACAGGGGGCGACTTTTCACAGGTTCAAGGTAGCCTCTACCATGTCTACCAGGCTTCGGGAAGCGGCCAGAGAGTGGTTCAAGGTAGCCTCTGCCAGGCTTCGGGAAGCGGCTAGGAGAGTGGTTCAAGGTAGCCTCTACCAGGCTTCGGGAAGCGGATAGGAGAGTGGTTCAAGGTAGCCTCTACCAGGCTTTGGGAAGCGGCTAGGAGAGTGGTTCAAGGTAGCCTCTATCAGGCTTCAGGAAGCGGCTAGGAGAGTGGTTCAAGGTAGCCTCTGCCAGGCTTCGGGAAGCGGCTAGAGAGTTTGGTAGAGGCTAGATTATTTTAGATAGAAAGGAAAAATTCACTTTCCTCATGAAACTCGATAATCCTCGTACTATAAACGCCATCTGTTCTTACATTTACAACTGTCTTAAAAAGCGAGAAGAAGCAGAACCTGTACATATGTAGTTTTACTATAGATATATTTTAGCATACTATAGATATATTTTATTTTTGCATTGCCGCCCATTCGATGCCTTTACCACACGATACGACCACATGAAGTGTGAATGCCACATACACTTGGATCTGCCTTGTGCTTCTACTACAAGAACTTAAAAAAGAACAACCGGTTTTTGTGTCTTTACTCGGAACCTAGCCTCTATCAGGCTTCGGGAAGCGGCTGACAATTGGCCAAATAGACATATAACATGCCAGGGGAGTTGGTCCGCTAGATCATATATAGAGAACACAGGTTGCCTGGCATGTTTTCTCTGTCTATTTGTCCAATTTTTACTCTTTCCAGTCGCTTCCCGAAGCCTGGTAGAGGCTAGATTCAGAGCCTGGTAGAGTCTAGATTCAGAGCCTGGTAGAGTCTAGATTCAGAGCCTGGTAGAGGCTAGATTCAGAGCCTGGTAGAGTCTAGATTCAGAGCCTGGTAGAGTCTAGATTCAGAGCCTGGTAGAGGCTAGATTCAGAGCCTGGTAGAGTCTAGATTCAGAGCCTGGTAGAGGCTAGATTCAGAGCCTGGTAGAGGCTATGTTGAACCGTCGCCGCCGGTTGCCAGTCGAGCAGATCTCAGAAATCCTCGCTAAGGCTGATCCCAGCAAACTACAAACACGGACTGAGCGTCTGACTCGCGCCGACGGACAAACATTCCACCGTGCGGGGAGGAACAACCCGATACTACTCTCCAAGCTCCAAGCAGAGGTTTGGGTTTGGGCTTATTTTTGGTAGCCTGGGTACCAACCTACAGTCGCCACAGAAAAATAGCACATAAAAGATCCCAAAGACCCTGAAGACCCCCCAAACCCCCAGTCTTTAGAAAGTATTGCTACAACGCTACACGCCTACGTAGTCCTATGATGACAACAACAACACACAACCCTCACGTAATTACAACGTAGCCCATACCAAGCGAACTTAAAACTTATTATCGTTATACCGTGGCTTCCTACTGGGAGACGTATAGTGGGACGGCCTTATACTACACTTTTGTCAATATTAGAGAGAGACACTGGTCTCGCAGGGACTGCATTAGTGCGCTATGAGGGATAGGACATACTGGAGTAACTTTATCAAGTGTACCTCACCGGATTCATGATCCGGAGGCATGATGATGATATGATGATGATGATGATCGTTATACACAAGAATTTTCGGTTATATACCAGTATGTAGCGTCATCCTATACTCATATACTATACTCATAGCCTTTTGTAGAGTAAATTAGTTCTCTCAAATTATCATACGTTATATGTAATCTTAGAGCAATAAAGTCATTATGGTCATGTATGTACCTTTACATGATGAAAGTAAATGATAAAGTTCATTTTAATACAATAGAGGGAGGAGGCAACCATTATGTAGTTTGGAGGCAACCAAAACCACATCATTGTTTTTGTAAACATCCCTGCATTTAATTAAAATACTAGATTATTCCAGCTGTCATGGCTAGGAGCGTTCTGGCAAAACATTCCCATTGTGACCGTTTGTTTAGATTTGAATTCATTGATGTGTGACAGTTCACGAAATTATAGACTTGATAAATTTCGTAAATATCCTTACATTAAAAAGGACTTTATACTACTCCTCCAGCTCGTCAAATACTCGTAGCTTGCTGGGTTTAAAGTAACGATGGGATTTATCCCCCAAGCCCCGAATTTCGAGATTTTCTTGATTATTTTCCCTCTCATGAAAATGTGCCTGAACTTGAATTTGAAGACCTTTATACTCGGCAGTTCTCTGTTTCGAGATTTTTTTCTTATTTTACCATCTGCGCAGTTTTTTGCTGATCGTATTTCAAAACATTTATACTTGACAGTTCTCAATTTAAAGACGTTTCTTCCTTTTCCCTCTGATGCGGTCAGTGACGTAATTCAAGACATTTATATGTCGCAGTTCTGAATATTTCTGTTCATTTTTCCTCCGTGACGTATAGATGCGGTCTATGACGTCATTGGAGACATTTCTATTTGACACTTCGGGCTTTGAGGAGAAACAAACAACTCGGCTGGTCTCGCCCTCAACTAATTGGCTCAAGCTTCCAATACGGAGAAATGAAAGAAGTCTTCCAGCTTTCGGTTTTGCATGGACGATTTTCGTCTTGAAAGTCACGCCATTGCTCGTTTTTTAAACCCCAAATCAGTGATAATGTTTTGTTTTATTGCAAATTCATGCCCGATGGCTAATTGCAGGAACAGAAGAAACATTTGGTATAAAAAACAATGAGTACACATAGAACTACTGATAACTACTAAGAAACTACTAGTGAAAAACTACTGGGTTTGACTTCTTTTTTGAAGACAGAGGAAGACAAAAGATCCCACTTTTGCTGTAATTTGTGGGTTTTCAGCTGAATCAGTTTGGTCTTTCCATGGTTTATAACGCGGTCACATCTGACGTATAGTAGGCCGTCGTATCATGTTGATGTCGCCTAATTATTTCTTATTTGAACATTTCAACAGAACAATACATAGTGGCGACACACTGAAATAGTTTACATCAACGTCGCCACTTGACATGGTTACACCGTGAAAAAAGTAGAGCTTAATTTCCAAGCAGGCCATGACAGAACCGACAACTTGATGATCTAAGATAGCCAAAGCAAGACAGCTGATTTTTGTACGACACACGCTTTGTATTAAAGAAAGTATACGCGTCAGAAATTCCTCCAATGACTGTAACAGGTCATTTTCATCCTACATACACTAGCCCCACAGTCTTGCATTAGGTAGGTTAACCCTATGGAACTGTACTTACGTACTGGTAGATGCCATACGCTGTACCCTGTACAATTGTTATGCAATGAAAGTTATAAAGCTAATATAGTACAACCAGTTCCAACCAAGTTGTTCACCCAAATTAAACGTAGTTATATCTAAGTATTTGAAATAATTCTGATGTTCCCACAACGCTTATCATCCTCGTTAGACTCAGAAGCTATTTTCTGGTCAAAATTAAACTTATCCCACAGAAAACTACAGCACTACACATGTGGTTTATCTCAGACAATATCGAAGTTTAACGCGTCTCGCTTTGGAATAGTTGGTAGAACGAAAATTAGTTTTTGTGGCGCGGCAAAAATGTTCCACCTCTTTCTTAGCTAGTCCTTCCGTAAATAAGGATGACTAAAAATTCGGCAACGTCGCAATTTTTTTGTGTTGTATCGAAATTCTGGACTTGAATCATGTTTTCACGAACTTCCGGATTCAAATCATGTTTTCAAGCAAAATAGACAGGCTTTTTTTGCTCACTGAAAAAGAATTTGGAATTAATGCAATGATTCAGTTGCATAGAAACTTCCATTTGATCACTTAATGGCATAAATCTAACGGGAGACAGGGAAATCCGCCTGTGTATTTACCGGTACTGTCTAATTTTCCTCACATAGCGGCGCGCAACATGCGTCTTTGGAGCGGCCTAGCGTAGAATAACTGGCCTCTACCAGGCACCACCGCGGATCGCCGGAAAAATAGTAGAAATTGGCCGAATAAGACCCGTGGGTCGCAAATTGGATCTTCACTCTGGTGGCCGGATCTTCTCTGGTATACTACTAGTATCCCTTTATTTCGGCCAATTTCTACTATTTTTCCAGCGATCCGCGGTGCCTGGTAGAGGCTAGGAGTGGGCAATGGATAGCCTCTACCAGGCACCGCGGATCGGTGGAAAATTGGCCGAAATGAAGGGATAGTATGCCAGGGGAGTTAGCCGGCCAGAGAGGATCCAAATATGCGACTCCACATGTATACTATCCCATCGTTTCGGCCAATTTCTATTATTTTTCCAGCGATCCGCGGTGCCTGGTAGAGGCTATAGTCTAGAATAACAGTTTCTGTGTCACAGTCGCCATCTTTGAACTGCCCGCGCGGCGCTGGCGAGGTCATCCCGCTCGCAGCCAGCCGCCACATAGTTCCCGACAGGGAGCGGGGCAGGAGCTGGCAACCCCCGCAGCTCTACAAACATCGCGGACCACAAAAGTCAAAATAGTTCAAATTAGATGGGTCAACAATCCGACGGTTCTAGTGTTTAAACATGGGGCAGCGCGCAGCAATACTCTGTATGTATATGTGTGATGTAGAAAGGCAATGTTATATATATAAATGGTACCGCCATAGTGGTGGTATGATATGATACCGCTATGGAATTATGAGATCCACTACTCTATATACCCACACGTCAGGCAATGACGCCATGTTTCATGTCGTCTGTGGTGTAAAGTGCGTCCCCTTCAGACGCCGCCGTACTGGTATTTCTGCGCTGTTTTTAAAAACACATGTCCTGTCTATGCGGTCTAGCATGTTATATACATGTTTGAAAGATGGTGATAGGTCTTACCTTGACTTGCCTTAAGTTTCCATGAGAAAAAATCCGTTCAATCTTTTTAGTAGCTCCGCCACTACTAGTGTAGGTATCCCTGTCCGAGGACTATATATAGCTCGGGCCGCTCTAACTTTAGTCCGGATGACCAGTAGGTTGGTCCCTACTGACCGTTTATGGCACCCAGGACCAGTTTTTGGGTCCGCCGGGACTCAGGAGTACCTGTTGGTGTTCGTCGCGTGTTGCTCCGAGGTTTTTATTGCCGGGTCCGTTTCTGTTTCGCCGCGGCTGGAAAACTCCTCTGCTCCTCCGTCGCTACCGTCGCGCAAACAGCTCATGTGAGATTGATTTACTAGACAAACACGACAACTTTCCCCCTTCGGAGACGCCGAGACTCCACTGCAAATTCAACGCTTCCTCTGGTAAGGGGAGGGTGGGGTGTGTGTGGATGTGGTCATCGCATGGTCAGGACCGGGGGTGCAGCAACGTAGAGAGAGACACCGCGTCCAAACGTCGTGCTGTGGCCGTGCCCTTACTCAACCCCGCACGACGAAGAAAAAAATAAGAAAGAAAAGAGAAAAAAAAAATCTTCGCCCGGACTTGTCATTGGCCTTGGGTAAGACGATCGCGTCTCACGTTTACTTCCATGTTTTCTGAAGCAGCGGCTCCCTGGAAGATTAAATAAACACCTACTTTCGTTACCTCCCTTTCCATCAAAGAGGGCTCGCTTGGGTCACTGCGCCAGGGGCTCCGGCTAGAGGATACATTTCCCGAGACCTGTCCGACTGAAACCTGACCGAGACGGGGCGACACTTCGTCCACGGAAGGACCAGACACAAGCGGACACATCGGAGCAGACGGGAGGGTTAAGTCCTACCCGCTAGGTCTGCCCGTGGTACGAGGTTTACAGAGACCACAGGTAGGAGATGGCTCCTTCGGCCCCAAATCCAGGTGGAAAATGTCCAACACCAACAAGTAAACGAACCCCCGAGGCGGCACTTTTCAAAGTTTTCTCGGGTAGTTAGCTACAGCTCTGTACCCCGCCTGATACTGAGATAGCGAGGAGGGCCGATGGAAAATTTCTCTCTGTGTGTAGAAGCAGTTTGTTGGACGTCTATTAAAGCACAGGAAAGTACGTTTGTGTTTGCATATAAAGTTTATTTGCAATTGTTTGCAACACTTAAACACACTTTTCAAAGTTTTCTCGGGTAGTTAGCCACAGCTCTGTACCCCGCCAGATACTGAGATAGTGAGAAAGGCCGATGGAAAATTTCTCTCTGTGTGCATGCCTTCAAGTACCAGAGTTATCAACCAAGGATTGACGCATTTAAGAATTCATTCTTTCCTAGAACTATCGCAGAGTGGAACTCGCTGTCACCAAGTACAGTAGGGGCATTGTCATTAGATAGCTTTAAACAAATTTTAAAGTCTAGAGTTAGATGTTCAAGGGTTAGGTGTAACAAGTCGATCGGTGTAATGTAGCCAGCTGCCGCCGCGCCGCGTGCCTGCGAAGCTGGTGTGTTACGCCGAAAGGCGGTTATACCGGCTATATCGATACAGATACAGAAGCAGTTTGTTGGACGTCTATTAAAGCACAGGAAAGTACGTTTGTGTTTGCACATAAAGTTTATTTGCAATTGTTTGCAACACTTAAACACACTTTTCAAAGTTTTCTCGGGTAGTTAGCTACAGCCAGATAACGAGGGAGGGAAACTTTCTGTCTGTATGTGGGGACAATTTGTAGGACGTCCAAGTACAGGAAAGTACGTTCGTGTTTACATATAAAATTTATTTGCTAACCCTCGCCCGAAGGGTGACTGCAAGTTAAAACACACTACACAGAGGTAAAATGCCTAAGTGTTGTATGAATAACATAAATCAATTCAACGAAACATAACTGACGTCTTCTCGACATACTTTTATTAGTATTATATGACACATTATATATTTAAGTACCCCATAAATAGATACACGCTAAATATAGATATACGCTATTCAATATCCTTGTCAACGCATATACATGTATCCCTGTATATCATGATACTAGTAATCATTTTCGGTTTCGACATCTCACATGTTTTATACTAAAATACAATGAAATGTAAAAGTTCTCTCGATAGTGTATCTGTTTTTTCTTCTTTTCTCCTTAAAATGTCTTTTTGCGTAGATCGCTAGATCTATTACGTTGCACCTTCTATTGTTTTTCAAAATCATGATCAATTGAGCTCAAATTGGCCAAATTTCGGTACGACAGTTACATGTATAGATAATCTTAAAAGAACTAGATAATGTTATATCAGTTTTTTTGCTATATTTCTGAAAAGAAGAAAAATAATACTTGACTATAGTGTGGTGACACAACCATATCTTCAATTGCTAATGTTGACCCTCTAATTATAACATTCGCTTCATTTGCTATATACGTTTTAGCTTCACACGATTCAAACAACTGTGCTGTCACCTACAGTTCTATGATGTCGAAGACAGACCATGACAGCATGTGCTAGCTGTCCCGGTGGCCCAAAGGTGTGCTATTCCTACAGTCCTACAATGTCAAGGTCAGGTCGTGACAGCACGTGCTATTCTTACAGTTCTATGATGTCAAGGTCAGGTCGTGACAGCACATGCTAGCTGTAGCTGTCTCGGTGCTGTCCCTACAGTGCTATGATGTCACTGTCAGGCCGTGACAGCACGTGCTAGCTATCCCGGTGCTGTCCCTACAGTGCTATGATGTCACTGTCAGGCCGTGACAGCACGTGCTAGCTGCCCCGATGCTGTCCCTACAGTTCTATGATGTCGAGGCCAGGCCGTGGTACATGGTAGCTGGCCCGACGGCCCATGTTTACAGCCGGCGCGCTGTTCCTCCGCAGGACAGGCCTGTTGCTTTTGTTCAAATCGTTCTGTAGAAAAAAAAAAGGCTGAACATGAATAAGGAAGAAAGAACCTATTGTTTAAAACTTTGAACTTTACCACAAAGCATATATAGCATCGCAGTATTTTATTTCTGTACAATCAATGCATAACTTTATCGATTTGAATCAATTGATAGAAATCCTGGTATAGATTACTTGATAGACTTGTACATAGCTAGTATTATTAAATGTCAAAATATACGTAGTTCACTTTATGTTCACGGAGGCAAAAGTTCACGGTCTGAGAACAATGGAGGTATTCGCGAAACTATATGTTCAGGGTGGCGGCAGGTGCAGAAAAAATAAAGTTGGTGAATTATTTGTTAACGGTAATGATATGTGCGCGGTACAGTAGTATCCACAAAAACGAACACAAAACTAGAAAGGTAACATTTGCAAAGCAAATGCATAATGTTTACCCTCGCATATGGTCTGCTCTGTTAATTCCTACTCAAACACATTGATATATATGGTCTCCTGCTATAAAATTGCAACATGATGTAACCCAACACTAGTTACCATGGTAACAGATAGTCTGATTCAGGTCATTGACCTTTTCGGTTTGGAGAAAGAGAAAGCGTAGTAAAAACAACATGTTTTCATTCGGTAAACATTATTACAGCGAAGAAAAATCGTGAATACATACCATCCAAACTAACCTACCGGAGTGAAGTTGTTGACCATGAGGGGGGAGAGTTTGCGTGAGATTGCCCGCAGGTTGTTGGAAGTTGGGTGGTAGGGGAGAGGGGCAGGGGAGGGGGCACAGGGGGCAGGTTGTGGCGGCCGCTCCTGTCCTCTCCCAACAACCAGTACGTCACCTTCTCCCCCTTTCCCTGAAATGGAACAGGCCGAAATTGTACACATCAATCTTTGATATTTGATAAAAATACTTTTCATAAAAAGTCAGACAAGGAGTCGACCTATGCAACAAGGTTGCGGGAGGATCTAAGGTCTAAGGTAAGGTAATCTTTGATATTTATTTTCAAAACCATGCCCGAATGCTAACTGCTTGTACAGTGTCAAAGAAAGTCTGGTAAAGTAATAGGAGACATAAAACTACTGCCTGATCAAGTTATAGTCACTACTACTATACTACGTTTGCTACCAACGTTTTTATGGGGGTTGATGTCAATGATGACAATGGACAATGAATTATCTCACGTTCTGCATAATGAGTTTTTTGTGATCTTAGTAGAAACGTAGTATTTTGATGATCCTTTAAATGGTAGAAGGATTGGGAAATTGTGGCAACTGAGAAGGGTTGTTATAGGATCCTACGAACACCCTTCTCGTGTCACAAGAAATTTTTCACGACGCAAACACGACTGTCTTGAGACTGTCGTAAAACTATCGTACGACGAATGTGACATGGCTTTAACGGAACGAAACGAGATATGAAAACCGGAAGTTCTGCTGCAGTACCTAGGAAAGCCGCCAGGGGGCCCAAAATCTAATTATTTCTAGGTCTTATGAAGACCTACCCACCTACCAAGTTTCATGACAATCCTTCCACTGTTTCTTGAGTTATATTGCTAAACCACACACACACACAAACGCTACTGAAAACAGAACCTTCTTGGCGAAGGTAAAAAAAAAATGATGAAAACACTGTGCTGTATTCACAACCGATGGTTAAAACGATATGTTTTATAAAACTGTTATAAGTGACCGTTCAGACGTTGCCCCCTCCCTCTCCAAGACACACGGCAACTGTATCTTGTTAAGATATTGGTTTATTTCGCCGCTCGGTGTTAGATACAGGTCACTGATTATTTTCCACCTCAGACGCTACAATTTCCTATTCCCCCGGCCCGGCGCTCGCCAGGAATTCCTGACGCACGTTTCCCGAGTCAACAGACAACCGGCAGCACCACTGACAGATGGAATGGCCGCGAAATCGTGCTCGGGAAAGATCAGCACGAGAAAAGAACCCACAACTTCTATTTGAAAGTTGGCCAGTAGAGTGAACGGTAGAATTAAGACGAATCGGTAGCCAAATTAGCTGCTTTGTTCAGCCGATAAATCGTGCTCAAAGAAGGAATAGTACCAGAAAAGAATCATAACATCCTGTTTGAAAGTTGGCAGTACAGTGAGGCCTAAGATTATTACGGCAAAAAGAAGAGAAATCGGTAGCCAAATCATCTGCTTCGTTCAGCAGGTAATCTGTTGGAAAGTTGGCCAGACAGTGAATGAACTTTGCCCTAAATTATAACAGCTAAATTAAGAGGAATCGGTACCCAAATGAACCGCTTTCTTCAGTCAGTAAATTGTACCCAGAAAGGATTGGTAGTACCAGTAGTGAGAAAAAAATTCAACCTCTACAATTTCTGTTTGAAAGTTCGCCAGTATGGTGAATGAACCAAGCCTTAGATTTTAAGAGTAAAATGAACTGGAATCGGTAACCAAATAATCTGCTATGCTCAGCCTGTAAATTTTCTAAATCGTGCCCAAAAAGGACCGACAAGAGAGCTTGTTTAAAAGTTCGCCAGTACAGGGAATGAACCAGGCCTTATTAATGATAACCGCAAAATCGAGAGGACTATGTATCCAAATTGCGTGCTTTGTTCAGCTTAATTCCTCTTGTGTGGTGCTTTCCGGCTAAACCAGAGAGAATGACGGGCTAAAACTGAACAAGATTTGTGTTTTTTAAAGCTTACTTTAGGTTTCAAAGAAAAATCTTGCACATTTCTTTCTGATTTTACTTATTGAACTAACCGCGAAGATGTAAGACTGAAATATCTTGCTCGCTTGTCAAACGCTTTATTTTCTAGTTAGTCTTTCCACAAAAATGTCGGTTAGTACTTTTGTAACGTTAGACGGACCAAAGAACCACTTGTCTGTACAACTGAACAAGATTTTTGTTTTTTTAAAGCTTACTTTAGGTTTCAAAGAGAAATCTGGGAAATTTCTCTCTGATGTTACTCATTGGACTAACCGAATAAAACTGCTCGGTTGTCAAACGCTTTGCACAGTCTTTCCACAAAAATGTCGGTTAGTACTTTTGTAACGTTAGACGGACGAAAGAACCGCTTGTCTGACACGATTCCAACCCATCCCGCTAGTAAATCTACTCATGTCAGTTCTAACGTGACTGGTGGGAATATACAGACAACTTCTCAATCAGCGAGGATGTAATGAAAGATGTTTGGAAGGGAAATCAGAGGAAACCCTCTGAACCGACTCTTCACATTGATGATAGAGGGTTAACTAAGATATCCTCAGCTTGCGAGTGAGTCTCGGAGAGTCAAGAACTATTATTAGACGAACAGTCGAGTAGATAACTGTTGAGTAAACGTTACGGAGCTAAGCCAGACCACCTGTTGCATGGGACATTACAGTAGCAGACCGTAGCTCACTTAAAGGCACCAAGGCAATTACACTTGGATTTTCAAAGTCAATTTTCTTGTCCATTTTCAAAATGTAGTATGTTGAATCAACCCTAAACCATGGCATACTGATATCTGTGAGGCAAAAAGGCGAAGTCGCTGATGGAATACGATGGCTTGTTTCGTAACTTAGGCTGTCTCTAGCTTTGTTTGGTGGGACCAAGCAATAAAGGGACTACTCGCATATATATATATGTGTAGCTTGTTTAGGGACTATTTCAAACTATTTCTTGAAGTGAAATGATGATGGAAACGCGCTACGAAATGTCAGTAAATATCAGTATCCGACAAATTTTCTTACCCAGAATTTTTTTTTTATTTGCCGCATTGAAATTGCTCCAATGAACTGCTTTGTTCAGTCGGTAAATCGTCACAGTCGAGAAAGGAATGGCATGAGAAAAAAATTCTGTTTGCTTCAATTTCTGTTTGAAAGTTTGCCAGTATAGTGAATTTCGTACGACGTATGCACAACTATCCCAAGATTCGTGCGTCGATCGTACAAACGAACGAGTGCGACCTGGCCCCATATACTAAGTAGTTGACGCAACACCTGATGTATCTTCTCACGAATTTCGTACGACGTATGCACAACTATCCCAAAAATGCCTTGCGACGATCGCACGAACTGAATACGACTTGGCCTTATACTTGAAGCAACACCTGATGTATCTTCTCACGATCCTTTAATGGGTTTCTAAAGTAGTCTGGCAGGCTGACATGGACTTGGCGGGGTGAAGGCATCCATCACATTGACACTCCCGATAAGATCTTTCTCGCGTTGACTCAGGCATTCCAGCTGAGATGGTCTGAATTAAGATTATGTTCGACCTTGTTCGCTGCCAAAGTCGGATGAAATAGGAGCTCTGGGTTTCGAGATTAAAAGGTACCACCTACAGACGGGTGATAAGAGGGGGCCCGCATGCCCTTTTCCGTACAGCGTAATCGGCCGATTTACTAGTACATGTAATAGAAAGTTTATTGCAAATACTTGCCCGAGGCCTAATTGCAGTTACAAACAACATAACAAAGAAAATAAAGTGGTATGTGAGAATATATCTACGTCTAGCATTATACTATATTCCACAACATGCATGGTACTAGTTTTACTGGGTTTGACTTCTTCTTTTTAGGCAGTGGAAGACGAATTTACCCACTTCTTCTAATATGTGGGTTCTTTGATTTTAGTAGTAAAATTGCTTTTTTGTGGTAGGGAATGGTGGGGAAGTAAGGGAGCATTTTGGACACGGTGCTAAATAATTGAGTATTGTAATTCTACGTAGAGCGTAGACGGACCGCTCTAATATTCAACGTAGAGCGTAATTGGAGCATTTTGCGTAGATCGTATTCGCCGTTTTAATTCTACGTAGTGCGTTGTAGCCACTTTGAATTCATCGTAAAGCGTAATCGAGAAGTTTCCGAATTCAGCGTAGAGCGTTGTCGGGACCCCCCCCCCCCATGCAGATCGTGCAAGAGCGCAGGGAATTTATCAATCATCAGTTATTAGGAATATTTGAAATATTTGTATCACATGGGCCTACCTTTTAATCGTTCTTCTGCTCGTAATTTTTAATCTTTTGTGGTGTGGTTTTATTATGCGTAATTATTGTGGTCTATGTAGTCTTTCTAATGATACTATATTTTAACTTCTTAATGACTCTGAATTTTTAACTTAATTGATATGCAATACTATAAACTCTCGATTTTAAAATAATGAAATGTACATTGATTTGCAATTCAGTGACTTGTATCAAGTTTACTGCCATTGATCAATAAACAATTCTTGAGTCTTGAGTCTAAATCAATGGACGTTGCCATGCGGTGGTGAGGCTCTGGGTTCCGAGATTACTAGTAAAGGCATCCAATGCGATTTCAAGGCAGCAAAACTGGAAATATTCTGAATAAGGCAATCTTTTTTTTTATATAGACACATACTGCTTCACATTAGCACATTTAAATCAGTATTTAATACTTTAGGCACTTTAAACTGCAGAAACAATACTCGAGATGGGTCCTTTATTTCTGGGTGGTACTCTAACATCAGCCCAGGGCCCTTCCAGCTAGTAACCATTTTTCGTCAGAATTTTGGAAATATTTGTTCCATGAGGGTCAATATACATTGGGATAGTGTGGTCTTAACTCAGTATGTAGATAAATGACTAGAACATTGGCTTTGAAAAATCGGGTTTCCAAGCCCTAAAAACTACCTACAAACGGACGATAAGAGGGAGTAACAGTCCGAAAGAACGCGGGAATTTATCAATGGACGTTTCCATGCGGTGATGATGCGTTCCTAAACGTAACTGTCGTATCCAGAACCGTGCTTTATGGATCCAGAACCGTGCCTGTCTGGGCATGGTTCTGGATGAAGCACGTGGTTCCACGCGTATCCAGAACCGTGACTGGGGGAAATACGCCTTCATGGATAGAACAGCACCTGCTCCTAATACTAACCTATTAAGGCATATCTGTTGTGTTGCAACAAAGCTTACATTTGCATTTACATCACTAGAAAGCTTTAAACAACTCCTGCACTTAAATGTGCAAAGATTGAGTGTAACAAGTCGTTCGGTGTGATATAGCTAGCTGCCGCCGCGCCGCGTGCCTGCGAATCTGGTGTGTTACGCAGAAGGGCGGTTATACCGGCTATACTGATACAGATACATTTTACAACCATGGAATGATGTATTCTACCAACACAGATGAGATTTCATTCGAATCAAATCTTCTATGTATACGTATAACTTCGTATACGTAGTTAGCCTGATAGGGCATGGAAGGCTATCTATCTATCTATAGCTCAAAACCTTTTCAGACCTGTTTTACGACTCTAGAATGTTTGAGTAGTGTGTGTGGTGGGCAGGAACCCACATTTAGGTACTTGACCGACAGAGCGGATAGAAATAGCTGATATTAAATCTCGTCGTTGTCGCCGTGTGACGGTGTCAGTGGTCAGCGGTAGGAACGCGCGGCATGCCCGCCCTACCACGCAAATGTGGCTCGTATCGTATGCCCGTAGCCAGGATTTTGAAGGGGGGGGGGTTCTTCCCACTGCTTGAGCGACCAGCGAGCGCCGAAGGCGCGAGGTTCCTAGGGGGTCCGGGAAATTTGAAAAATGAACCTTCTGAAATGGAATTTCCTACGTTTTTAGAGGATTTAAAAGAAAAAAATCAGCGATAACTTTTTTCAATGAAAAAGTGAGCAGTTTTCCTACAATTCTAGCCTCGCTGGTGACACGAATCAGTCCATCTTTTAAAGAAAGATCTTGGACCTTTAGATAAAAAGTGGACCTTCGTCCGAACCCCCCACAACGCAAAACTGGCTCGTGTCGTACCCAGACTCAGTGCCTAGCTAGTTCTATGTCTGAATGGGTTAGGTTAGGATCAGGTAGTCTCTACCAGGCCTTGGGAGGCGACTGGAAAGAGTAGACATCGGCCAATGGAGAGATAACATGCCGATGAAGTTGGTCTGCGGGAGAGTACAGTTTGCCGCTCCCGGGCCGGGTGCGGCAAAATGTTCTCTCTAGTAGACAAGTCAACTAGATGTTACTTGGTGCATAGTGCACTAAAGGTGTTACATGGTTCACAACTGTGCACTGTTACTCGGTTCACAGTGCACTTTTAAAAGCTAGTTTGTACTGTTAACAATGCATTTCCGAACGTAGTGCAATTGTGACATACAGATCAGTCAGAATTGCCCTGATGAAGATGACAGACGGTCATCGAAACGTCGGCTCGTAAAAATAAATGATTGTGATCAAAGAACTTTGCTACTCATATTTTACTACCGTCTTCTGATCTTTGACGTCACCAAAATTATTTTAATACGCAACATCATCCTCACTGCGCAGGGTACGGTTCTGCTTTTGGAAACGGCGCCATGTCAAGAGCGGAAAAAATAAACAGCGGCGACTGTTTTGGCCTCGTGTGTTATTAAAATAGAACATACCCTGCTCTTTTTACGTTATACAATGGGTATAAATAAAATTTATTGCATTCGTAGGATATCTGAAGAAATTTGTATAAATCTTAGATTTGAAATGAAGTACCAGCCAACCACCAGCCATCAATGCCCGAACCTCCCGTCCACACCCAAATGTTTAAACATTTTAGAACATTCGACCGGCGAAGCTATTATAAAATGAATGAATGAATGAATGAATGAATGAATGAATGAATGAAAGACCTTTATTGAACGTTTGTGCTCTAACAAGCTAAGTACAGGTCACGAATAAACAGGAGAAAAAGAATACAGCAATGACACTTAAACTATACATACTAATGTGGTCTAACATTACTATTTACAAGTTCAACTTCTTCTCGCAACTTCTTCTCGCTTCTTTAGGCAGTTATAGATGTAAGAACATATTGGGCTAATGATACATTGTTTGTCAAGTTTCATAAGAAATATTATAAACAGTGTCGACCTTGCTCCCGACCTACTCCTAACCATGGTTGGGGGAGTTCGGCTAGTGTTCTATTTTCGGCTGTGTGTGACAGGGGCTTAAAAAAACTGCCTGTCATTTTGTAACGCTCGGAAGTTGACAGTTGGACTAACGCGTTCGCCATAAAGTTAGCGGGCGACTCAGCATGCATACACGGGTGCAATTAACCCCTGGACGTCAACAGTTCAAGTCCTTATTTAACCCGACAGGGCTGAGTCCAGAGTCAAGTTAAGTTCAGGTATAGGCTTTTTAAGGGCATTCCAATGTAATTTCAGGGCAGCAAAACTGGATTTTTAATGTCAATTTTCTGGTCATTCTTTTAATGTAGTAAGTTGAATCAATCTAAGTTAGAACCGGTTAAAACAGGTTTATACCGATTGAAAAGAGGTTTAATACGGTTACAAATAGGTTTACATCGATTGAAAAGAGGTTTAAACCGGTTACAAACAGGTTTACACCGGTTACAAACAGGTTTACACCGGTTGAAACAGGTTGACACCGCTTACAACAGATTTACGCTAGTTACAAACAGGTTAACGCTGGTTATTAACTGGTTTGCACGGGTTACAAACAGGTTTACACCGGTTACAAACAGGTTTACACCGGTTAAAACAGCTTTACACCGGTTACAAACAGGTTTACACCGCTTACAACAGGTAGCCACAGGCTAGCTCTACCTCTTTTTTTACCTCTTTCTTTTACCACGGTTACAAACATTTTTACACCGGTTACAAACAGGTTTACACCGGTTACAAACAGGTTTAACCGGTTACAAAAATTTTTACACTGGTTACGGCAATGCTTCACGGCGTGGTCGCCATGTTCTCTCCCCGTGCGTACTAGTATCAGGGCCAGCGATTCCCCCGGAGATTACTGTGATCTAGGGTATCGCTATGTGATGTTTACACCATTCCTGACGGGGAAGGAATTCTTTCTCGTGCCAACCTCCTGACTCTGGTCAACTGACGACTGCGGGCCGCGCTCCTCTGGCGCCGGCCGGGCTGGGCAGGGAGGGAGGCCGACACGCCCCGTGATGATTAATCGGGCTCAGATCATCGCGCGCGCCCGTCCCCCGACCTCACACAACCTAACAACCAAATAGGAAACCTTGTCTGGGGATGGATTTCTCTCTCCCTTACACTATCAGCCTGCTGTCAAACAGAAAACAGTTTACTTCCAAAATACGTGCTGGTCACACAGGACGAAACCAACCCGTGTTCTCAAACTTCTCAAACTCCTACAACCTAACAACCAAATAGGAAACCTTGTCTGAGGATGGATTTCTCTCTCCCTTCCTCTATCAGCCTTCTGTCAGTTTGGGCCCTAACCGTCAGTTTACCTTACAAATACGCGCTGCCTGCGTTCAGGTCACACAGGACGAAGCCAACTCGTGTTCCCAAACTTCTCAAACTCCTACAACCTAACATTATTTAGTAACAACCAAATAGGAAACCTTGTCTGGGGATGGATTTCTCTCTCCCTTCCTCTATCAGCCTTCTGTCAAACAGAAAACAGTTTACTCCCAAAATACGGGCACAGACAGAGGGACGAAACCAACTCGTGTTCTCAAACTCCTACAACCTATAGAAAACCTTGTCTGGGGATGGATTTCTCTCTCCCTTCTCTATCAGTCTCCTGTTAAACAGAAAACAGTTTACTTCCAAAATACGTGCTGGTCACACAGGACGAAACCAACCCGTGTTCTCAAACTTCTCAAACTCATATCAAACTCCTACAACTTAACAACCAAAAAGGAAACCTTGTCTGGGGATGGATTTCTCTCTCCCCTTCTCTATCAGCCTGCTGTCAGTTTATTTCCAAAATACGAGCTGCTTGCGTTCAGGTCAGAGCGACAGAGGGACGAAACCAAATCGTCTACTCTTTCCAGTCTCTTCCCGAAACCTCGTAGAGGCTACGAGAAGGCAGGCTGAGTGGATGTTGAGAACTTTTTCCTGTACAAGATCCAACATTAGATTTCTCTCCCTTCCTCTAGCAGCCTTCTGTCAGTTTACTTCCAAAATACGTGCTGCTTGCGTTCAGGTCACACAGGACGAAACCAACTGACTCGTGTTCCCAAACTTCTTAAACTCCTATAGCCTAACAACCAAATAGGAAACCTTGTCTGGGGATGGCTTTCTCTCTCCTTTCGTCTATCAGCCTGCTGTCAAACAGAAAACAGTTTACTTCAAAATACGGGCTGCTTACGTTCAGGTCACAGAGGGACGAAACCAACTCGTGTTCTCAAACTTTAGATCTAAAACTCCTATAACTTAAGATCACTTAACAACCAAAAAGGAAACCTTGTCTGAGGATAGATTTCTCTCTCCCTCTCCTATCGGCCTTCTGTCAAGCAGAAAACAGTTTACTTCAAAATACGTGCTGCTTGCGTTCAGGTCCTCTGCTTGGAGAGTTCTGTCCTAATCTCCAAGCAGATCCCTTTCGGTGGCAAGGCAGTATCCATAAGCCAGAGGAGTTTGCACATCCACCTCACCTTCTGTCTGTGGCTAATCAGCCAATGGATACTGCCTTGCCGCCGTATGATCTGCTTGGAGATTACCTCTGTCCCGCTCTCAGTAGAAATGAAGAAGGATGTGTGTAATCACGGCGGGCGGGAAATTGGCGGATTAACGGCCTCAGACACGACCGCAAACTCGTCCCCAGGGACGGCGCTCATCAGCGGGCGTCTGTCGTGTCCTGAGCTAGCCGCTGGTGGTGGGGAGTGGGGCGTCAGGTGGGGAGGGGGGCGTCAGGTGGGGAGGGGGGCGTCAGGTGGGGAGGGGGCAATATGTAGGACATCGTACCTTCGTGACGTCGTGGGACGTTCAAGCAGACTATGACAGAACAACTGCCGACGGGAATCTGAGATAGCTTTTACCGTAACAGGGCAGGTGAATTTTGCATAACGCGTACATGATATTGCTCTACGAATACACGTTGACTTGCTCCAAGTCCGCCATTTCATAACCATTAAGCCCTCTTCTATGACATTTGACCAAAAGAAAGAAAGAGTGAAAGACAGGTGCCAAGGTTTGCTTTCCTTCAGCGATATTACATTTTTGTCTCAAAGATATCAATATTCTCTATGTGATAAGATTGATCCAACTTTTAATACTACATTTAAAAATTGACCAGCAAATTGGCTCTGATAATCCAGTTTTTCTGCTCTTAAATCGCCTTTAAGGGGGGAAAGGGTCAGTAACAACCATGGCCAGCTGAATTCTGCCGTGTTGATGACATATCTGTACAGTTGCTCCAGCTAAGATCGATCAGGCTCTTAGGCAAGGCTTAACCAATCAATACAAACTGGCGCCTCTATTACCTTAGCGAAAGCCAATTTTGCTAGCCTCCTGTGCAGGCCTCCGGGCGGGTGGGAGTTTTGATACTGCGTTTTGGAGAATTTTTAACGCGTTCTTTGGCCGTTTTGTTCTTTTTGCTTGCCATGGCGGGTACAAACCTGCTCTAGGCGGCTGGCTGTAGGATGGCCGGCAAAAATCGCGTTAAAAAAATCTACAAAACGCAGTATCAAAACTCCCACCCGCCCGGAGGCCTGCACAGGAGGCTACAATTTTGCCGCTTCCCGCCAAGTCCCAGGCCGATACTTAAATTTCTTGAAGCTTCCCATCATTTGGTAAACATGGATCTAAATTGAGGCACGTCGTATTTGCAGCAAACGAAAATTAGTCCCCGAGTAGATATGGGAAGGGAAGATGATGGAAAGGATCATTAATCGGTTTCTGACCGAAGGATCTGGGTAAAAACGTCGTCAGAAACTTGAAAAAAAAATGTTACGACCCAAAATGGTGTTGGCCTGACGGCGCATTGCGTTACGCACAGAGGACCTCAAAATGAACAATTCTAGTCTTTTGAAATCTTTTTTTTTTTCGTGCACATTTTGTTACAGCTTGAATACTTTTCAGATAGAATCTAAAACTATCTAATTACGGAGTTTGAGCTGGTCAACCCCTGTAACTTTCTGTTGCAGAGGAATTTTTGAGATTGAAGTGTGGGAAAGTACTTTTATGAGGCCTCGCTTCAGTGTAACATGTAACTATAGCCTACAATGGTCAAACGTAATGGTGACATCGGCACTGTCTGCACCCACGTGACTATGACGTAAGTATCGTCCGCCATGTTGGATGGTGAAACTAATCTCCAAGCAGATCTTTTGGTGGGGGGAAAGACAGTATCAAATTGGCCAGTCTGTATGCATTTACTGGCCAATTTGATACTGTCTTACCCCCCCCCCCAAAAAAAAAGATCTGCTTGGAGATTAGGTTAAACCTGGAAGTTGCGAGGTACATCTGTACCTGTATATTCACTAGCAGTCATCTTATACAAGTGCACATTAACAGTCGTGGGGTCGTGTGGCGTAGCGGCAGGACTCGAACTCGACTCGAAACCAAGAGGTCCCGGGTTCGAGTCCTGACATGCCACTGATCTTGTACCCTTGGAAAGGCACTTTACACGACTTTCCTCACTTCGCTCAGGTGTAAATGAGTATTGTATTGTCCCGTGTTGGTGGCGGCATTAATATAAGTTGAAAAACTTGAGTGTGCCGTCACCACATCTTGTGATTACATGTTGGAATAAATTTAAAAAAATTAACAGCATTGTGGACGTGACGTCAAATACTATATAATACATAATGTACAAAACTGACCTTCATGGTGATCACACCCCTCTTGACCAAGTGGTATCCCCCAAGTCTGTCCAGGACGTTTTTACACTCCTGGCTGCAGTGGATCTTCAGCGCTAGAAGATTTAATAAATAAATAAATAAATAAATAATTTATAAAGATGATCTTGTATGATTGTAGTACAGTGCGTAACCCGTGTTTGGGAGAGCCACACCCCACGCACGTTAAAGATCCCACCGCACTTATCGAAAAGAGTAGGGGACCTTCCCGGTGTGAGCGGTTCAAACATTACAGTCTGGTCTCAGGTTTGACATCTTGAAGAGGTGATAGTCACCTGTTATGTCAATCCTTCCACAAATGTGGTACATCTTAAATAAAATAAAATAAAACAAAACAAAATAAAATAAAGTAATTGTCTAGTAACAAAAAGTAGAAATATATTACTAATAATTGTTAGTTTTATTTGTTATGTATGCCCACGTTGTTAGCTATTGCTTGCTTACATTGCATGCAGTTAACACTATCGGGCATCGATATGCAAGTTATTATTTGATATTGATTGTAACAAATCTTGGACCATCTAATAAGTTTACACACATTTCTATTATTATTTGATATGTGTAGCCAGTCTTTGGCCTTTTAACTTTTATAATCAAGTTGCAAAATTATGAGCTAATGTGAAATTTCAACATCATCAAAACTGTACTACGACGAATGTAACCGAGGCGTAACTCAGAAGGTTACCATACTGTTTCTACTTGATATTTATGGGTTCACCACACCACGAAGTGCTGTGGTGAAACCATATTGCTTTTTCTGATGTTTCTTCTTCTCCTCCTCCTTCTTCTCCTGCCATTTTTTAAATGGATTCAGCTTCTTCATTTTAGGGCCCAAGGTCCTGAAATTTGGTATGGAGGTACAGTGGGCAAATACCCCTAGGCGTTTTTTAAATTATTGTGATACAGGCTTTTAGAATGGTTTTATTTGAGTTTTTTGGCTGTGTTATAGCAAATGTATTACTGTATTAGTGTGCCTTGTTTACCACGTTTGGGCATGAGTCATCACAATGGAATGCAGGGCATCAACCAATAGGCATGCAGCTTTCCTCTATACTTCTTGCTGATTGGCTGTTGGGATTTAACTTGATTAACACCTGCACAGAAGCATTTCCATACTGACAGTATGTCTGTATTCAAGTGTTTTGGTAGGTATTTCAAGCTTTCCTGCTCCAGCATTGGAATGCCGGGCATGGACGTTTTTTTTTATTTTGAAAATCAACAGTTTGCATTATGCAATTAAAAATCCTAACCAATAAAGTAGGGAATAGCTATCCAACTGTTGTTTTAGTTGTATTTTACTTCATATTATAGTTATATCAATGTAAATCATTGTTTTCCCTTGTGTTTCCCATTCTTTCCCTGCCATGTCGTAAAATGTGGTGAACCCATCGCTGTATTTGCTCCAAAGCAAATATTGGCCTTTCTAGTTTAAACCAGTCTTTTGTCATCCAACTTTCTGAGAAGTTACAAAAGTTATGGCCTATAGCTACTGCAAGAGTGATTTCCGTTACCCACAAATGTACAATTATACCGTTCTAATCGCCACCACCAAGTATAGAATGGGCACCTCCACAATAGAAGATGTCCAACAACACCAACTTGCAGTCTTTTGTCATCCAACGTTCTGAGAATTTACAAAAGTTATGGCCTATAGCTACTGCAAGAGTGATTTCCGTTACCCACAAATGTACAATTATATCGTTCTAATTGCCACCACCAAGTATAGAATGGGAATAATAGAAGATGTTCAACAACAACAACTGCATGGTGCGGTATTGTGAAGGTAGAGCCAACAAACTGTCCCAAAAGGGTGTTACTACTTGATATTTGTAACCAGTCTTTGGTCATCAAACTTTCTAATAAGTTAAGAAAGTTATGGCCCAGTGTGAGGAACTTTCTGTTGAAATCTCCTTGCCTAGGGCAAGAGTAATTTCCGTTACCCACAAATGTACAATACCGTTCTAATCTCCACCACCAGGTATAGAATGGACATCTCCACAATAGAAGATGTTCAACAAAACCAACTTGCAGTCTTTTGTCATCCAACGTTCTGAGAATTTACAAAAGTTATGGCCTATAGCTACTGCAAGAGTGATTTCCGTTACCCACAAATGTACAATTATATCGTTCTAATTGCCACCACCAAGTATAGAATGGGCAGCTCCACAATAGAAGATGTTCATCAACCGGCCAACTCGCAGTCTTTTGTCATCCAACGTTCTGAGAAGTTACAAAAGTTATGGCCTATAGCTACTGCAAGAGTGATTTCCGTTACCCACAAATGTACAATTATATCGCTCTAATCTCCACCACCAAGTATAGATTGGGCATCTCCACAATAGAAGATGTTCAACAACACCAACTTGCAGTCTTTTGTCATCCAACGTTCTGAGAATTTACAAAAGTTATGGCCTATAGCTACTGCAAGAGTGATTTCCGTTACCCACAAATGTACAATTATATCGCTCTAATCGCCACCACCAAGTATAGAATGGGAATAATAGAAGATGTTCAGCAACACGAACTGCATGGTGCGGTATTGTGAAGGTAGCGCCAACAAACTGTCCCAAAAGGGTGGGAAAAACAAACACAGCGCGCTGAGGGACGGCCGCGGCGTGAATGAGTTTTTGTGTTCGGTCCGATGTCGCTTTTGTGACGTTGCCGGGGCCACGGTGTCCCTCTGGCCGGGAATTCGACAACCCCGGGATGGCACCTGTGTTAATTTGCTCGGTGGATCCCCGATAGTTAGCGAGGGTTGACTACAAGGTCACTATAAATACAGAATCTCCTTCAAAATGATATAATGGCTTGGACAGGGAGTGTGAATGCCACAATGGATGCGTGGGGAACAAAGACATTTTTCTGTCAGATCCGGTATCTTGTGGCAAGCCGTGTAAACAAGTTCATGGTCAAACATTTGACATTTCACTCTTACACTGGGTTCAACGACATCTGCGGGGTTTGAATGAGGGTAGAACAGTCGGGAGAAGGCCAAACTGACAGGCTTTGAGTCGGTGTGGACAGAGCGATTCGTCAAGTTGATAGCACAGGCCGGCAGTGAGTAGCCTCTATCAGACTCCGTGGGCTGCTGGAAAATGATGGCAAGGTGGTTCAAGGTTCTGGTTCGAATCCCTTGTCGAAAAGACCTGGGGTCGTTCCAGGTGTGAGTGGTTCAAACCTTACAGTCTGGTCTCAGGACTGACATCTAAAAAAAGTTACGTCAACCTTTATGTCAATCTTTTCACAAATGTGGTAAAGCCACAGGTGAAAATGGATATGTCTGTTGTACGTTTATGCATATGTCTGCGTTAGTGGCGGCATGAAAATAAGTTGAGAAAAAAAACCTGAGTGTGCCGTCACCACGTCTTGTAATATATTGAAAAGTTTATTGTAAATTCGTGCCCGGAGGCTAATTGCAAATTACAAAACATAAAAGAACAATGAAATAGAATATAAAATAACTAAAGTCTACATGATAAAGGTAGCTGTCTAGAACTATAACTATGTCTAAAACTATGTCTGAAGGGTTTGACATTTGTAATTTAATAAAAGTTGGAATAGAAAAAAAATGGACATGACGGTTGAAGGTGTGATCATGACCCTGACTTTCCCCGTGGGATTCCATCCGTGACGCGGTGTTCATCGTGTCTCCAAGGAATAAGGAATACGAATATTTCTATCTATCTAAAGGTCTGAAGCTGGGGAACGTATCTTTTATATAAGACATGGACATGCCGGTTGAAGGAGTAATAATGACCCTGACCTTGCCCGTGGGATTCCATCCGTGACGCGGTGTTCACCGTGTCACCAAGTAAGAAGGAATACGAATATTTCTATTTATCTAAAGGTCTAATCCTGTGGAACATATCTTTTATATAAGACACGAAGATCAAGATGCAGCCATCCCTCAACAGAGACGGGGGGCGCCACAGACTTTCTGCAACCTATGATCCACTGCTCACGGAGTCACGTGTGTTATCTGCGTGACGTCACGGAAGCGGTGGATTGTTCATTCCTTGAAAAAGACTGGAGTTGTACAGTCGAAAATTTGGGTGAGTCCAATTTTTGTTGTGTTGGAAATTACAGTTTAAACTTACTTCATAATGACTTCTACCAACACAGATGAACTTTCAAGATAAGACACGAAGGTGACCCTGACCTTGCCCGTGGGATTCCATCCGTGACGCGGTGTTCACCGTGTCACCAAACAGACAGTACCGGGGCATCTTCAGTCCCACCACGCCTGCGCAGCACGGACCTGCAAAAAGGGGGTACAAAACTTTCTTCAGAACTTTGAAACCAATTAGGATCCACCGCTAGTATTCCTCGTATTCACGCATATACAAATATATACAATACTCGACGCAGTCACCACACGATATCAACAACATGCAACATATTAACAGTTACAAGAGTACGTCGATGAAGGTTAGACATCCAGGTAATACGATACGCCAAAAAGCAGTTACTCAAGCAACTGGATATGATTTTCATATCATAATCATATCCAGTTGCTTGAGTAACTGCTTTTTGGAGTTACAAGAGTACACTTATTTAAAAACAAACAATCCTATTGCGCAAGTACTAGTGTGCTACTGATGGAAATGTAGAGACTGTGTGGACTGCACAACGAACCGCGGTGGGTTTGAAATCTTTAGTTTCAAGGTTTGTTGCAAATTCATGCCCGATGGCTGATTCCAAGAATATTGGAAATGATGAAATAATAGTAAACAGTAAATATGACCCTAAAGTAATACTACTAATGCTACCTCTAATAAGTACTTTTATTGAACTTCATCTTGTGACCACTTCGATGAAGAAATATTTGGTTTGACTCAATGAATGAATGAAGACCTTTATAGATTACATGTAGATAGTTTTGACGTAGAAGTCACGAAATAATATTACAATTCTAATCATGAAACCGTCAAATTAAATGCACGCGAACATGCAAAATAATGATGATGAAGCACGTCACAATAATAGGTTATAATACGCAAAATACATGTACATGACGCACAAGTGAATCAGCCACTGCTTCCAGGAATTCCTCCACATACAGAAGCAGGGCTTGAAATACTGGGTGCATGTGCACCTTAGTGCACCCAAAATTGGAGCTGTGCACCCAATTTTTTCTTTGGGTGCACCCGTGCACCCAAACATTTTACGTATGTAAAGATGTTAAATGTATACTACTTTAGTAATACATCATATTGTTGACATTTAAGCGTCAGAAAAACAAGAAAATCCTTGTTGTAGAATTTTTCTTTATAAATGAAACATAAGTAGTTTTTGCTAAAATTCTATATGGTGCACCCAAACAATTTTTTTGTGAACCCAGTTTTTTTAAGTTGGGTGCACCAGTGCACCTATTCCAAGAAATGAATTTCTGTATCTGTATCTGTATCTGTATAGCCGGTATAACCGCCTTTCGGCGTAACACACCAGCTTCGCAGGCACGCGGCGCGGCGGCAGCTGGCTATATTACACCGATCGACTTGTTACACCTAACCCTTGAACTTCTAGCTCTAGACATTGTTTAAAGCTATCTATTGACAATGCCCCTACTGTACCTGGTGACAGTGAGTTCCACTCTGCGATAGTTCTAGGAAAGAATGAATTCTTGAACACCTCAATCCTTGGTTGATAACTCTGGTACTTGAATGCATGGCTATTTCTTGTTCTCTTCTGGGCTGGTATTAGTTACTTAGTAGTTGGGACATCCACCAGTTTATTTCTAGCCCTGTATAGAAAACGTGCAGCCTTGATGACAAAACCAATACGGGAATTGATGAGTCAGCGAAGCCTATCCATTTCTCATTTTCCGCTAACCCATTTTCGCGTGGTGAATTGACGCACCGGGCTTAGGCAGAAGAATTGACCCTTATAACATCAAGGAGAGAAAACGACTTGATGACTCAAGAAGCTTTCAGCGGGGCTTAGAAATAATGAGCCATTTTTTCCTCAAACAAGTTCCCCTCTGGGGAGAAGCTTTCGGCAACAGTCTAGCCTCTGCCAGGCTTCGGGAGGCGGCTGGAAAGAGTAGAAATTGGCCAAATAGAGAGATAACTAACACATACCAGGGGAGTTGGTCTGCTAGAGAGTACAGTCTGGTGCGGCAAACTGTACTCTCTATCGGACCAACTCCCCTGGCATGTTATCTCTCAGGCTATCAAGTTGGCCAATTTCCAGCACCCTCCCGAAGCCTGGTAGAGGCTAGCTGCAGTCATCTGTCTAGCTTTCATTACGCGGTGAATCATCTTTCAACATAGCCTATTACCGTTTCCTGGAGTGTACCCAGCACGGGACGAAAATTAATATTTAAGCACGCTTAAACCGAGCGTAAAGGCCGCGTTTCTTCCCACTTTCCGCACCTTTAAGGCCCCTAAACGTAAACGTAAAGATTACCTTAACGTGGACCTTCCGGAAGTTCGTAAAGGGCATTTATTTTCCAACTTTCACGGTGCCTTTCGCGACTTTTAGATGCTTAAAGGCATATCCTTTACAGAGAATCATGCACGGAAATCATGCGTTTACAGTGGCCTTTCCATAGTCTTTTGGGTACCTTTACAATTTCTGCAGCCATCTTGCTAGCTCTCATTACGTGGTGACTCATCATTCAGCGCAGCCTATTACCGTTTCCTGCGGTGTCCCCAGAGTGCTGCCCTGAGGTACACCCAGCCGGGACACTCACTCACAGGCCGCGGGGTGCAAGTCATGTGTGTAGAAATGTCCGTTTGCGTAAATGCAATTAACAAAAGCTATTTTCATCCTATTTTGTTGAGGAAGGTTAGCATGTACCGGGCTTCAGGAAAGAGTAGAAATTGGCCAAATAGATGATATGCCGGGGGAGTTACTCTGCGCTATAAGAGAATAAAACGGCAAACTGCTCTCGTAGCGCGAACCAGCTCCTGGCTGTCTATTTGGCCATTTTCTACTATTTCCAGACTCTTCCCGAAGCCTAGTAGAGGATAGGAGAAGGCAGGCCGAGAGGGTGTTGAGAGCTCTTTCCTATACTCGGATTGATCCAAATATAGATTTTTTCTGGAGACAATGGACGTAGGTCGACCGGCTACCAGAGGTGTACCAGTTCGGGGGAAGAAATTGTGACTGGTATTTGAATTAACGGACAAATTGGTGGACACGGATCCGAACGAGCATTTTGTCAAATTAGGAAACGATTTTAGTTTGAAATGTTTTTTTTTTTTTTGCCTTCTACAAATATTTTCAGATACTGATGTTGGCAACGTTGTGACAATGCAGCAAGTGGAATTACTTCATGGTCAAGGGCACTACCTTTCAGTCAGTAACCAATGGAACTGTAACTGCATCGTCGTCCATCGTCAATGCAATTGAAGAGCTAAACCACAGAGTTAACGACAAAATATAACGGAAAAGAGTCAACGGTAGTGATTGGTGACTTGGCTAGAGAGGTAAACCATACCATTATACATGCCTCGGCAGCGAGAAGTTGTGTAATATAGGATACCAGCGCACCATGCGGAAACAGTTTGAAGTGCAGTGCTGACCTGAGTGGATGCCTATCCTGAGGTGCATCTTGTGGTCTCCCCTGTGCCTGATCTTGAAGCTGGACACGGCCTTCAGCAGGGCGAGCGCCATGGACGCGATCTCACCGCCATGCCGGTCACCGTTCTGGATGGGCAGACCTGGAATGATTTGTTAGTGTATCATTTGTTCAGTAAAATATATCAAGACAATCAAATATCAAGACAATCCATCTAAACCTTCTCGAGTTAACACGCACACACACACACACACACACACACACACACACACACACACACACACAAACAGGCACACGCACACACGCATACACACACACACGCAAACGCACGCACGCACACACACACACAAACACACATACACACACACACACACACACACACACGCACGCACACACGCACACGCCCGCACGCACACACACACGCACGCACACACACACACACACATCCGGGATGTTAACAGTTGTCCGAACATGAGTGTAGATAAAGCACAATAGCGCCCTCTAGTACAGGTGGGTTGCATTGCAGGACGGATAGTTACCTGATACCACCATGTACGCGTCACCGATGGTCTCCACCTTGTACACGTCAAAGTTGCTGATGATGTCATCGAAGCAGGTGTACAGGTCGTTCAGCAGGTCAACCACCTGGGCATGGAGGGCAGATGGAGGTGACGTGCGGGAATAAATCGGTAGGTGACGTTAGTACAAGCTGTGTCTCATGTCTGTGTGTGTGTGTGTGTGTGTGTGACTGTGTGTGTGTATGCGTGTGTGTGTGTGTGTGTGTATGTGTGTATGGATGTGTCTGTATTGTGTATGTGTGTGTGCATATATACATATATACATACGCACACACATTATATATATATATATATATATATATATATGTGTGTGTCTGTGTGTCTGTGTGTATTTGTGGGTGCGTGTTTGTGTGTATACATACGTATGTGCGTATGTCTGTATTGTATATTTGTGTAATGTGTATACATGTGTATGTGTGAACACGAGCATGTGCGTGTGTGTGCGTGTGTATGTTTTCTCTCAAAATTAAGACTAACCCTCACCTGCAGGGGCGTGCTCTCCGCTGACAGGGACTTGAAGCCCACGATGTGTGTGTGTGTGTTTCAGAGAGTGTGTGTGTGTGCGCGCGCGCGTGTGTGTATGTGTGTGTGTGTGTGTGTGTGTGTGTGTGTGTGTGTCTGTGTGCGCGTGTGTGTGTGCATGTGTCTGTATTGTACATGTGTGTGTAAGCCTAACCTGTAGTGGCGTGCTCTCCGCTGACAGGGACGTGAAGCCCACGATGTCGCTGAAGAAGATGGTCACCATGTCGAACGACTCCGGATCCACCCTTTTCCCTCGCTTCAGTTGGTCTGCTACGGTTCTACAGAACATGGGGCATCATTGTGGTCAATATACAGACGCTTCTGCATTTTTGGCAGCACAATGTAAGTCTTATTTGCTCAGAAGGGAAAGCGAATTGACGAAAACAACATTTCGTGAACCTTGCTATGATGCTTACAAGTCCACACTCTTATCCTTATCCTAAATCCAGTACTCGTAAACAGTACTTTCAGTAACGCATTTTTCAACACACTAGTATGAAATTCAATTACCGTTTGGACAACAACTTCTATAAATAAATAAATATATATATATATATATATAAACTCATTAGGGCCTGGTCATACACTTCAAGAAAGGTAGCGATTTCGGTGACAAAGCGGCTGAATTTTGCAGGGCACATGCAGGACTGAGTTCCTACATCATCTCCATTTTGCAACAATCTTACAAAGATATGTCGATGAAGGTTAGACATCCAGGTAATACGATACGCCAAAAAGCAGTTACTCAAGCAACTGGATATGATTTTGAAAACGTCAGACGTTTCAGCTAGTATCCACTAGCTTTCGTCAGTGACTGAGAGACCAGAGGGGAAATGCAGGTTTATAAGCACAAACTATTGATTGATATGCAAATAAAGTGAAGACAAATTTTTGGAAGTCAAAAAAGGAACAAAAGTCAGACAATCTTACAAAGATCTTACGACGAAGGTAACGAGTCCCTAAACCACATCATTAGATAAGACCACACTGCTCTGCAAAGCTTACTTGGGCAGCATGCTGTACAGCAGAGCGTCGGTTTTCTTCTTCTCCTCCACCAGCTGGTGCGTCCTCTCCTCCACAAGCTCCTCCAGGTTGTTGGCGTATTTCTCCATGATGTTCATCATGTTGTCAAAGATGTTGGACTTCCTGAGGTAGAAAAAAACCCAAACCACAAAAAGTGTTTTGATAGTTTTTTTGTTACTTTCAAGTTCAAGGACCTCCTGGAAGTATACTGTGTTTTTATAAATGTATTGGAACTGTGGAGGGGATTGTATGATGTTGGGTATCACTCCGCTTCCTGAATTCCTCCAAGTACTACCCACATACTCGCATCCTTTCAATCAGCTGTCAAAATCACTCCCACACCCCACGCAAGCGGTGAAGTGATTGGCCAGTATAAATTTACCTCCACTTACAAGCAGGGAAGTATCTGATTGGTCGAAGGCTGGTAAGCCCTACGAAAAACTACTGGTGGGTCTGACAAAAGAAGACGCATATAAATTTGATAGAGTTGAATTGAAGGTAAAAGTACGTACATGCCCCTTTTCATGGGCTTGAGCAGGTTCCTGACGGCCTTAAACTCCGGGCGTGACTCCGGTAACTCCGCCCAGCAGACGTGCATCACGTCAATGACGAACTTCTCACAGTCCAGGTGCTGCGTGTCCGGTCTGAACAGGTCCGTACCGCCGCGGATCTTCTCCACGATCTCTGCGCGACGGAACCAAGGAAGTCATGATTATACCACTGAACGAAAAACTAGATTTACCATTGGCAGTAAATACCAGTAAAGTTGGGTAATGTTTACTTTGCTTTTTTTTATTTAAATAAACACTTCTGGACTTAAGAATGGTAGTAAATAAAAGTCAAGTTCCAGACTTTTAAAACAAGGGTTGTAAATCAAATAACCGGACTTGACTTTTATTTACTGCCATTGTAAAGCCAGCTGCTATATACAAAGTTAACATTACCTGAATTTACTACCTTTGGTAAATCCAACTTTTCGTGCAGTGTACAGGTAACGTTACATAATATAGTTCAAGTCGGACTGCTTGTTCATCGTGTATTACTTTGTGACACAGACCACGCATCAGTTTGCGCTACAGTCTACGTGAGAATAATAGAGCACAAGAATAAGATTTAAAGTCTTGGAGTCGACAGCTCTAAATAAGGCTCTCCCTTCGTGTTTACTACCATAAAAATATCAGAATACAACGACAGATTTTGCCATGTATATAGGGCCATGTGCAAAGGGTTTCAATTATTGAGACACACATCATTTACCTTAGCGATAATTCAAGATTGAAGAAAGCAAGAAAGTAAGTTCCTTGACCTTGGTGCTGAAATGCCGTCACTTGACATGCGCCATGACCTACTGACCTTTGGGGTCCTCTGCGCATGTGCCGTACGGCCCCTCCCTGCCCTCGATCTCGTACAGAATGATGCCGAACGCGTACACGTCACCCTTGGGCGTCCCTCGCGCCTGCGCACTAGGGTCGCGTAACAGTTCAGGCGCTTTCCACAGCAGGTCTGGGGATAGATAGGAAAATATAACGGAAAATCATATTTCCTGAAATGAAAATGTATATATTTTGTACCATAGTAAGTGTAAAATATGTGTATAGATGCAAGAATTTAAATAATGTTGATGCAAGAATTTAAATAATGTTAAGTATCGTTATCATATATTTTACTTTCCCCCCATGACCTCAATGAAGAGCGGCCAGCTTTCATGAATAACGAATGATTCAGACCTCCTTGTTCAGACAAACAGAAACATGCTAATTAGACGAATGCACACTGAGCATCTGTTGTTAGCGGCGGCTTTTAGTACAGAGTACTTGAATAACAAAGTTAACAAACGTACTTCGGTAGTACGCATGCTCGCCGGCCTCGTCCTTGCTGCCTGCCTTGAACTCCTGCAGCCCGAAGTCCGTCACCTAAAAGTAGAAAGGCCAAAAATGTGACTTTTCAATCTTTTCTTAATTATGTTAACTTCTTTTATAAAATAGAATATCCTATAGCTACAACAACGGGAAATCTGCATAGGCATTGGGGCAAATGGGGTACTTTATTTTCTTGAGTTTTTCATTATCAGCATTATGATTTGAATTATTTTCTTTTGATTCATAAATAGATAAAAAATTATCTAAACTAGAAAGGTAACATTTTCAAACCAAATGCATAAAGTTTACCTTCGCATATGGTCTGCTCTGTTAATTCGTACTTAAACGCATTCATATATACATGTATGGTGACAGGAGCCTACATCCCTCCTGCTATAAAATTGCAACATGATGCGACATAACCCAACACTAGTTACCACGGTAACAGTCTGGTTCAGGTCATTGACCTTTTTGGTTTGGAGAAGAAGAGCAAAGGTAGCAAAAATAATACGTTTTCCTTCGGTAAACATAAAAATGTCGTTGACCTTGACGACCCAGCGGCTGTCCACGACGCAGTTGGAGGACTTCAGGTTCCCGTGGGACTTCAGCTCGGACGAGTGGAGGTAGATCATGCCCTGATAATGTACACACAGTGATTGTGGTGAACGAGCATGTTAGAAACTACACATTAACCGTAACTTGGTGGTGGTGGTGGGCTTATAAGCACTTAAAGGCACTTTTGACCAGTTTTTGACGTCACATTAAAGATACCTATGAGCAATAATTCTAAAGGTAGGTCATGCCCTAATATACACACAGTGACTGTGGTAAACGAGCATCTTACGAAAAAAAAGAAGCTATCTTCAACATTAACCGCCGCTAGAGTGAGACGGGGGGTGATATAGACTTCCCGACACCTTGCTGATGCCCCAACACGTATGCAGGCACACCAGCTATTAATAGAATTAGACAGAGACAGCCAACGGTACCAGCCTCCTGGCACTGTTAACCAATTACGCCACGTTTAAGTCTTGGGCCCGTCGTATTGCCAGACGTTCAAGTATGTAAAGGTAAACTGTGCATTTTTCATAGTTTCTATAACAGAACAAATACGCTGAATTCGAAGTTACCTTTAGTATATCCGTGACGATGGACGCCGTGAACATGGTATCCAACTTGACGTCCGTGTTCTCCAAAATGTCCTACAGTACGGAGGAACAACACCAGATATTTGTCAGCACCTCCAATACTAACTGCTCAACCGGCGAGAAGACAATCTTTTGAATGTTTGACCATTTCCAAAACCATATCTAGTAGCTTTAGTAACTGTTTTGGCGTATCTTATTACCTGGATGTCAAACCTTTATCAACACACTACATTATGGTATTTATATAAACGTCATAAGCAATTCAGTATCTAATGTTCAATCATTTTGAATAGTTTCTATTGTCTGATGTAACGCAAAATTTTTGGAATTTGCCTATGATGTGGCTCAAATAGATTGATATCTTGAAGTAAAACTACACCGTACCGTTAGACTGCCCTTCGTACAATATTCGGTAATGATGCAAATGTTAGGGGAGTCGACGCATGCGCCGATGAAGGTGGCGATGTTGTCATGCCGAAGGTCTTTCATCTGTGGAACAAAAAATCAAAACGCCGAATATTAGGCAGAAATAGACAACAAGCGAAGACGGTTTCTATGCAATGGATACATGGCAAATACCATCACTCTTTTCACCCCATAACTAAGAATTACAAGCCACTATCATTTCATAAAGACTGTTACAAATATTCATATTTTCCACAAACTGTCAGAGACTGGAACACTTTGCCTCAAGAAATAACAGATACTGCGGAACCCACGAAGTTCAACGCTGCAGTACTACAACACCTGAGGACGCAGCAATAACGCATCGCACAACTCCCCTGCACGCTTTACCCCAATTTAGGGGTGTTGTGCAGTACCCGAACAAGAACAAGAACAAGAACTGGCCCCACAGACTGATTGATATTGTAGTGTGACATGTGGGTGGAAATAACTGCGGTAATACAAACAGACACGCAAACAGACACTTCGGAAAACAAAACAGAGAATCACTGTCTTTTCTACTTACAAGTTTCAGCTCCTTTCTCACGCTCCTGGTTAGATCCACGTGGTTCTTGTGGACCCATTTGATGGCTACCGTGGCCCCTTTGTAGTAGCCGACATGAGCGAACACCTGCGCTGTGTCACTGTTCATCGTCAACTGGGAAACGTTCAAGCACTAGTGGGAAAATGGAACAAAAAACAGATCTTCACTTCGCGTGCGTAGAATGTTACAGAAATTTCTGTGGGGTTTCTAGAATTCTTGCAGACTAATTACATACAATGCTCTTGATATTGCACCAGAGGCGTTGCCAAAATTGTATTACTGTAACTGCGCAATTGAAATGGTTTATACTAGGGCTGCGTACCTAAACGTAACATCAGGTACAGGTACAGGTACCGGTACAGAGGTTTAGGTACAGGTCCGGACCTGTACCTGTACCTGAACAATTTGACAAATTAACACGTGTTCTTCACTTTTTCAATCATGACACAGAAACAATAATAAAGTGTTGACAACTTGTCAACTTATTCAGAAAACATCAAACATAACTAAGTTAAATTATGTTTCCTTTCTCAGTTCTCAGTCACTTAATCTCAGAGTCAGACTCACAGACTCACTTACTGAACAGTGAACACACTTACTGACAAAAACTAGATATAACAAAATGTATGTTACCTATCTTTAGTCATATACATGGTGTAAAGTGTAAACTAGATATTTCGGTATATACTCGTTACTTCATGATCCGGTATTTTGGACCTGTACCGAAACGATTTTTACGGTATTGGACCGGTACAGTGTACCGGTCCGCAGCCCTAGTTTATACATATTATGTGATAAAATTTTAAGTGTGGTTAATATCCATGTTCTCATACCTTTCAAACTAAAAGAGAGACGAGAGAGAGAGAGAGAGAGAGACAGAGACACAGAGAGAGAAAGACAGAGAGAGAGAGAGAGAGAGAGAGAGAGAGAGATGTACTGACCCTGCTGCTGGTGTTGAGTTTGCTCCTCATGCCGCGCCGCACGATGTCCCTGTAGTCAATCTTCCACAGCATCCTGGCCAGCTCGGACTCGTACTTGTAATTTCTGACAGGCCACGAAAACATCGCACATCAGCTTCAGGTTTGTAATAATTATATAATACATATTATATATAATAATAATCATTTCCATACATAATAGCACGACATTCAAGTACTACAAGGTATATGGCAATGGCTTCTATGCAAGGTACGGATAGTCTCAATACAATGGAAACCGCTGTAGGTCAGTCTTTACAATCAATTATCAGCCCACAATGATATGAAAGGGGCTTGAAGACACTTTTTCCTACCTGTACACGACCAGTCCGATAATGAACAACACCAGGCAGAGGCCTCCTATTACACTGCCGGATATTTCCGCAGCGAAATCTGTGGATAATACAACACAACAAACAAGGACACTTGTCAAACACTTTAAGGCAAAGTATGGAAATGTTTTGTGAGTGGTGTCTTAATCATGTGTCGTATCATCAGTTATATATACCTTACAATATTTCATATAGAGTGCTTGACCATTCTTTTCGGCCGAACGCAATTAAAATTCAGCTGGCAACTTCTAGGTTGAACCACCCAACATGGCGGACAACTCTGACGTCATAGTCACGTGAGTGACAATTATATATATAGAGACTGGTTTATTATTTCGAAAGGAACATACATACAACATACATATAAGTTGCTAATTGCAGCCCGCAGGCTGATATGGGCAGCTTTTACAATGAGATACACAGGTAGAATATATCTAACATGTACATAACTTAAGCATAAGCATCAAATATTGCACTAGATTATTGCACTTTTATGTTAAAATTACGGCGTTACAAGATCGGTTACAAATTACATGATATAGCTAAAAACTATTACAACAAACATACAATACATACATAACTTAAGCATAAGCATCAAATATTGCACTAGATTATTGCACTTTTATGTTAAAATTACGGCGTTACAAGATCGGTTACAAATTACATGATATAGCTAAAAACTATTACAACAAACATACAACACATACTATTACAATAAACAGACAACACTCCCACACAGACGTTGCCTCACCTGGTTGTGTCAAGCATCTCTGACCTCTGAACCCACATGGTGGCTCCACCAGAGGCGGTGTGCCCCCCACCCAGTCTATCCCGTCTGGCGCCGTGATCTGAAACACCTGGAGAACAGAGCTAAGGGTCTTCACAGAATCCTATAGCTGATGTGTCATTCTCTTATACTTGTAGAGCCAAATATACTAGCTCCCTGTTGTACGTAAATAATCCACGCAAATGGAATACAGAACTAAAGCCTCGCATATTCACGATTATGACTGCACATTCCCCAAACACATTCCAAAACGTGTCTCAATCTTACATGCACCCCATTCCAAAACGTGCTCCATTCCAAAACGTGCTCCTTTAAAAAACGCGCTGCGTTTCAAAACATGCCTGAATCTAAAATTTACCCCATTCCAAAACGGCTTCATTCCAAAAACGTGCCTTAGTCTAAGTTCCCCATTCTAAAACGTTCCCCATTCCAAAACGTGCTCCATTCCAAAACGTGCCCCATTCCAAAACGTGCTCCATTCCAAAGCGGGCTGCATTCCAAAACACATCTTAGTCTAAAATGTGCCCCTTTCCATAACATGCCTCCGTCTAAAATGTGTCCTACTCTAACACGTGCACTATCAATAAAGATGCAATGGCACAGACAGGAATGGCTTTTGAATGCATTTGGAATACCCTTAATTTAATTTTGTACATATTTTGAAGTGTATGTTTATTTTCTTTATTGTATGTATTCATTTAGTGGTGGTGTCAAAATAAGTTCCCAACTTAAGGGCGCCACCACTAGGTCCTATATTCTGTTTGTGTGTATGACTAATAAAAAAAAAGAATGGCCCTATTCGGAATATGACGGTGTGCGAGGTGCCTTACTTACCGGTCTGCCGTCCTCCAAAACAGATTCCAAAACGTGCCTCAATCTAACATGTACCTCATTCCAAAACGTGCTTCCTTCCAAAATGTGCCCCATTCCAAAACGTGCCCCATTCCAAACCATGCTCTATTCCAAAACGCGCTCCATTTCAAAACATGCCTCAATTTAAAATGTACCCCATTCCAAAACGTGTCCCATTCCAAAACATGTCTCTGTCTAAAATTAATGTGCCCCATTCCCTGTAGAAAGATGCCCAAAGATGCCGTAGCACAAAAGGGAAAATGGCGTGTTGCCTTACTGACCGGCCTGCCGTCCTCCTCCCGGAAGATGGCTACAGGCAGCAGCCCGTGCGTGTGGTCTGACGTGGCCGGGTCCGAGTACGGCTTCAGCGCCAGGACCGTGATGTTGATCTCGGCGTCTCCGTTATGGTCTATGTACATCATGTTCCCAAGAACGCCTGCGGAACGTAGTGGTGATACAGTTATTAACAGCGGAGTATCTTGAAAGTTCACCTGTGTTGTCAGTATGAGGAAAGTTTAAACTGTAATTTCCAACACAAAGGCTTGGATTTACGCCAATTTTCGGCTGTACAACCCCAGTCTTTGTCAAAGGTACGGAGGATTGTTTTCGGTGGGTTTTGTGTGGCTTTGCCCAGCAGAGATGTTTGAAGGGAAATGACTGGATATATTTGGTCAATTGGATTGCAGGAAGGTAAAGCTTGAAGTAGTAAATGGGAAGTAGTAATTGCATTCCCCATCAATCTACTGTCAAAATCATCTCCCACCCACCATACAAGCGAAGCTACTGGGACAAGCAGACACACAAAGCCACAGCTCAGCCACCCGAGCAGAATTGATAACAAAATGAGAATTGAAAATCCTGCAAAGGGGTCTTGAGCAAAATCCGTGACAGCTCGACCCTAATATTGTGATTCTTCCCACATCGCACCTAAAGACCTGTAGCGAGCAAAATTTTCCCCAAGCCACAAACTACGCGACGGTAAAATTAGCACCAATATTAATGTGGTTCATATAACAATTTCATCTCCGCAAAGCGTCAGTCGCATTTAGTTTCGACACTTTATCACCTAACGAGCCTTAAATCGCGATGTGATATCCTATAATTGCCTATTACTTTATCACTCAGGATATAATGATATAGGAGATTAACTCTTAATCCACTATTGCCCCATTTCATCTGGCAATTACGGAGAAATGAACGACTTACGCGGAAAAGACCGATTCTGCGGGTAGAAATTGTGCGTGGTCACGATCTGGGATATGTACATTATCCTTCGGGGGTTTTCTGCCACGTTCTAACAAGATACGTGTTTTATCCTGTGGGATTTCTCTATCTGTGAGAAGGTCGTATTTGCGAGTACCGAAGGTCACAGTTGACCAGTTCCAATGCATTCACGAAAACTCGAACCACTTCCCATAGGTCCGGAATCTCGGATCTCTTGTTGCCACTTCGTCTTTGATATTTTATTGGGATATCCATTAGTTGCAAAAGTGACTACTGCAAAAGCAACTAGTCCACCTGGATTCCAAAATACATAACGCTACTCATACTACACAATCATATAAAAACGACAACGTTACACTTCTATACAAACATTACACTCATATACCACTATCATATGTTGACAGCTCTAGGTGAGAGAACTTTTTGTGTTGGATCTAAAGTTTTTTAAAACTTTAAACATGTAACTACCAACACAGATGAACTTTCATGATATTATGATTTTATGTTTCTTGATATTATGATTTTATATTCCTTACTCTCGTATTGCCTGCTGATTGTATTCTTGATGATGGCCTGTCCGTCTGTGACACTTCCTCCTTTCTGAATGGTCCCGTGGAGCGCATGCGCGTAGATCATAACAGAGTCGTACAGGTAGGCCGCAGTACGGGGAATCTGAAAACAAAAACAAAAAAGAAGAAGTTCTTTATTGACGACTATTTGTTTTACATGAGCCAACGTTTCGATGACCGTCTGTCATCTTCATCATGGCTAATATATGAGTTGTTTACTGTGAGATCGAGCTAGGTATTGTCACAACATAGTGGTACGAGTACATACGGTTCCAAATGCTAAGTATTGTTACTAGAATTGTTTATTGGACAAAGCAAACCTTTAAATATCACCATAGGTATCCGTAGCTATTGTACTGGACTAAGATGTTGTCTGGCCCAATTCTTAGAAAAATTACTAATGATTTGCTTCCGTGTAAACATGCTGCCATCAGCAATTGAGAAGAAATTCTATCAATATCAAGTCAGATAAGATCATCAACATCATCAAGTTAACAAAAAAATTCTGATTCTTACTCAAACCTTAATACCCAACGATTTACAGTTGCCGAATGATTTATATTGCCGTTAGTCTTGTATATACGAACGCTCATTTGTTGTTTTGTCATTGTCATACCTGTAATTTGTATTCTATGTCAGGGGTGTGATTGATATTAGCTTCGGCTAGAGTTTCCACCTCTGTGTCTTGTACTTTGTTGTTTCAATAAATAAAAAAAAACATCAGCGTACCCGTCTGGTGAGTTTTGAGGAGAAGTTGAAGGGCGGCTCTTTGCTCTTCTGGTCCACCTCTCTCTCGAACAGCGCGTAGTCTGGGTTACTGGGCGGGGAGGGGACGAGCACCAGCACCGAGCGGTACGACTCGATTATACCCGGCCGCAAGTCGGCTTCAAACGGACCTGGAACACACAACGCAGCGTTTCTACTTTCCATATCACTCACTCACTCACTCACTCACTCACTGACTCATTGACTCACTCACTCACTCACTCACTCGCTCGCTCACTCGCTCAGTCAGTCAGTCAGTCAGTCAGTCAGTCACTCACTCACACTCACTCGCTCGCTCACTCAGTCAGTCAGTCAGTCAGTCAGTCAGTCAGTCACTCACTCACTCACTCACTCACTCACTCACTCACTCACTCACTCACTCACCCACCCACTCACTCACGCACGCACTCACTCACTCACTCGCTCGCTCGCTCACTCACTCACTCACTCACTCAGTCACTCACTCACTCACTCACTCACTCACTCAATCACTCACTCACTCACTCACTCACTCACTCACTCAGTCACTCACTCACTCACTCACTCACTCACTCAATCACTCACTCACTCACTCACTCACTCACTCACCCACTCACTCACTCACTCACTCACTCACTCAATCACTCACTCACCCACTCACTCACTCACTCACTCA
>NW_017802602.1:3070674-3106465 GCF_001625305.1 Branchiostoma belcheri | reverse complement strand
CAGTCACTCACTCCTACTCACTCTACACTCACTCACTCACTCACTCACTCACTCACTCTCTCACTCACTCACTCACTCACTCACTCACTCACTCATACTCACTCACTCACTCACTCACTCACTCACTCACTCACTCACACATCGAGCAAACAAGCAAGCAAGCAAGAAGGTAGTTTTCAAAATGTTAGTGTCCTTGATTTACATTTCAATTTTGGCAGCTCAAGCCAAGTTTCTTGAACTTCTTCTGGTATTTTCGTCTGTGAGCTGCACACATACACTAAAATCTGTGTAGTAGAATGGCGCTCGATTTTCAAAAACATTAGCCTAATCACACTGCCCTGCATATTTTCAATGCCAAAAACAGTTACAACAGTGCAACTGCATTTGCCCAACCTTTCCATTTGACAGGAAAGCGGGGATCAACATCATGTTTTCAGCACCAAGGAAAGCACCAATAGTACAACACTTTTTATGGGAAATTTGATTGCCTTCTGACCTTGCATGAGACTCTGTGGGAAGTCTCGGCTGTACTCCTGATCTAACTCGACAGTGATGACCATGTACTCCCCTCCCGCCAGCAGGCCCATCTCGTACATGTAGTGGGCGAACTCCAACGCCTCGAAGTACTTCCCCAGCACGATGTATACTGGAGAACGACAAGAGAACACATGTTTAAAGTTAAAACTTTTGGTCCAACACAAAAATTCTCTCACTTAGAGCTTTCGACCAGTCACTCTGGTCTTCCTCAGTAGACTGACCCAGTGAAGCTTGTTTCGTGGCTTCTTTGAAGCAAAATATAGCAAAAGGATAGCAAACTAGTTCTATATATGTTTTAGAATGCAACAAAATGTTGGGACTAGTTCTTAAAATCATTGTATTTATCATTATTACATACGCATTACATGTGCATGCAATCAACATGTGTCTGCAATACACTTATCACTACTATCAAAGTAGATAATGTTTGAATTTTGTATGGATTTGTATTGTATGTATTTACATTGTATTTCTATGGCCGATTATTGTAACTGAACCGAAGCATTTGTAAAAGACCCCTGACCTACCTCCTCTTGAACTCTTGAAAAGCGGCCCTGGCCGAAGAGTGTACTGTTGCTTTCTGTACGTCTTCAATGTTAACTTAAGGTTGAAAAAAATAAAAAAACTTACTCCTAGTATCGATGTACGTCTGGTCCACTATCCTGTGTAGCGGGTCCCTGCCGTCCTGTCCTTTACTGAGCCCGGGTAGGTAGGGGTGGGCGAACTCCATCTGGAAGGCGATGGTGATGTTGTAGGACGGCAGGACTTCCCACAGGTTCGCCGCAACGCTTCTCCACGTTTCTACAGGGTCAGATATAAGAAGAACGTTATTGCACGACAATTGCACATGGTACAATGTATGGCAAACTACATAAAGAGAGAGTAACAACAATAAAGTAAGTGTGTGGAATAAGACCTAATGTCGAATAAAACTTAACAAATCTATATCATAATTTTTCAAATAATAAGGAATAGCACAAGTCTATGATAAAATGTTACAATCGAGTGGGCTAATCACAAGTTTCGGAATTTTTTCTAATAACAAAGCATTCCTTTATCTTTCTTGCATGTTCATGCCCATGCACACATACGAATATGGTGTTACATCATGCTTATGGATAGTAACATAGTACATGTATTAATATAAAGGCATAAAAGGTTAACGTAAAAGTCTCAAAAACTCATAGAAAGTACATTATGTCTAGTCTAGTTGTCTTGGAAATTTCTTCTCTCTTTTTAAAGCAACTGGAGATAAATCTACATGTAATGGATCCCTTCACACTAGTTTTGTCGAATTCAATTTCATTGGACTCAAATCAATCATAAACTAATGAGTAATGTAGGTCCGTTAACATTGACGTTTCTTGGATTTAAACTGGATTTTTCTACAAAATTTCAAACCGGTTAGCTTGAACTTTGTGAAATATGAGAGGTGGTTTAATATCTGACGGGTTTCAATGTGTTTTGGGCGGTTCAGATTCACAGAAAAGTCTAACCAGATTAAATCGGTTAGGCCACGAACTTGGGCTACAAACGCCAACCTAAATGATATTCATTCCCTCCCATTTTATTTTATTTCATACCATTTCATATCCGGCCATATCTCTCAATTCTCCCACTCCAATCTATGTTATCCTCTGATGTGTACTGAATCACACAGAATACGCATTATAGAGACATCTTTGTAAACTCTACTTAAAATTCCCACCGGGTCGCGAGGCTAAAAGGTCGCTAACGTGAGATAAATAGGATTGGGATACATCAAGGAAGGCGAAGAGTCTTCACGAAATCGTCGTATCCCCCAATAATTACATACCAAAATCCTACAGAAGTCAGTGATGTGTGAATCCTGATGAAAAGCTTGGGTCAAAAAACGATTCCGCCTAATTCAAGAAGCATGTTCTTCTCGCTGAAGATCTTTTCAATTTCAAGACGTCTTGACCTTGAACTTGATACTGACATCGTCGTATCCTCCAATAATTACATACCAAAATCCCACTGTTTAAAGTCAGCGATGTGTGAATCCTAATGAAAAGCTTGGGTCAAAAATGCTTCTGCCTAATTCAAGAAGCATGTTCGTCTCGCTGAAGATCTTTTCAGTTTCAAGACGTCTTGACCTTGAACTTGATACTGACATCGTCGTATCCTCCAATAATTACATACCAAAATCCTACAGAAGTCAGCGATGTGTGAATCCGAATGAAAAGTTCCGGGCAAAAACGGTTCTACCTAATTCAAGAAGCATGTTCGTCTCGCTGAAGATCTTTTCAATTTCAAGACGTCTTGACCTTGAGCTTGATACTGACCTGTCTCTGAGACCACCAGGGTGACATTGGTCCAGCCGAAGTTCTCCAGAAGTGCGAGGATGGAGTTGGAGACTTGTGTGTCCGGCGGCAGGGTCCGGGCGAAGGTCGGGTAGAGGGACTTGTCGGACACTGGGTACTCGGAACACATCTTTAAAAAACAGTAAACATGTTTTTTTATTGTATATAGTAGAGGGGATTCATTACTCAAGCTAACCGACATCTTGCACACGCAGTCGTCCCTCAATAAGACATCTGGAGCCGCATAGTTACCGTTTAGAACTTTTATTCAGCCTGTCACACGACCGGTTTCGCCTGTGTGGCTTCTTCAAGCGTACAGAGGCTAATGACACAGGGACTTGTCGGACACTGGGTACTCGGAACACATCTTAAAAAACAGTAAACATGAAGTTTTTTTATTGGTTTCCTAACCTTCAAGTTCAAGGGCTTGCGCGAAGTAATTTAGGTTTTCGTGACATTCAAGTTCACAGAGCTCTGAGAGGGTTTGGGCTTTATCGATATGCGTTGGAAAGGTGTTATTGCACTAATACTATGCAGATAAGTGACTAGAATATCGACTTCTGAAATCTTCATAAAATCTGTTTTTCAAGCCTTCAAACTGCATTGGGTACACTTTAAAACGTATTATCCGAGGATAAACGTCTAGAACTTTCCTCCAGCTGACGATTGAAGTTACCGTCTGATATTCTTTTCATCCGAAAACTCACTGATATAGAACGTCTTCATTCGTCTTGAAAGCTCAGATCATTAAAGATAAGAAAACTGTGCTGGTTCAGATCTTTCCGGAGGTTACGTGTCAAGTGCACTCTGTTCAGGCTACTATTAAATTGGACGTTTCTAAGAGGCTCACAAGGCGCTCTAGCTTTATACCATAATGATTGAGTATTCTTATGTAACGTTCTACTTCTAATAGAATAGCTGAATAACACTAAAGGTTTGGCGAACGTGCTTTCATGAATCAAAGGGTTTTCGTTGTCTGTTTCAAACCTTTTAATCGCTTATCAATAGTCCAATGCACGTCCGAGGTCTCATAATGAGAAAGTTTAAACTATTAGAATTAATACGAATTAAGCGCATGCACACTTGTGTATTCAGATTCTTACCAAACCATGATCGGCATGCTAATATGTATCCGGCTAGAACATTAAGAATGCCGGGCCAAGTTAATTGACTCTGTCGGAAGAGTACAATAAACTCTAGCGAGAATGAAAACTGGTACAGATGGATTTTTGTTCATGCCTCCTCTTTGCATATGCCTGGGGCAATGTGAACTCAACGTGTCTAGATGGTTCTTAGAGCTGCAATAACGCAAACTTAACTTCTATATATGTCATTTCAATTTCCTGAAGGCTTTCGACTTGGTAAACTGAGATCGCTGAACCTAGAGGTTAATTCAAACCGGAGAAATTCTCCAAGGCCTCAATGAGTCATAAGCCGGCTCACTGCTTGAAATGCGCATGCAACTGCAAGAGATTTCCGCATGACATGAAAGCTGTGATCAGCACCAGGTTTTCAGCACCAAGGAAAGCGCCACTACCACAAATTGAACCTTTTCTTGGATATAAGCCACCTTAAAGTGTGCTATATTATGGATGATATGACAAAGGTGAAGGTCTCTGCAATAGAAACAAGACCCGTCTGCACATGTTTCAAGCATGATCTAGAGAAGAGCTGTTTACAACTTAGGGGCTTCATCTTCGATCAAGGCAAGTGATGATGAGAGCACTTCAGATCTAACGGCTTCTGATAGGAATCTTCCTGATGATAGTCTCCGGTGGACGGATGTGTGTAAGATGTTTTGTTATTCTGTACAAGATGTGCTCGAGGGCACGAGTATATTTTTCTCACAGTGTACTGTATAATCGTCTTAATAAGTTCGCCGGATGTTAGGACCTTAAGAGAGGACTTTTTAACACTTCAAGTAGTGTTCAAATCTGGAAATCAGCATGCCATGCTAAAAACGTCAGTTTTTAATAAAGCATACGAAGCAAACATTATTGTTGATTTTTACAACTGAAAAATGAATCTAGGATGTAAAAACGAATTGGATTATTTCACAGTAATTCAAAACACGTTTATTTTATAATTGAAAGGGGAAATAAGCATATTTAGAATTTTCTTGCATTTTTTTACCACAGATGTAATATTCCTGAATCATGATGGTTCAGTCAACTTTATATTATCATGTTATCATGTAACAGCAATTATTCTACAGTCTTGGCCAAAAGAAGCAATGTACAGGTATATGCCAGTCCCATTTCGTGAGGATCATATCCTTACTATACTTCAGGCAAAATGGCTTCCTATTTTGGGGTTTTCCGAGTGCGTAAAAATTATCGACAGGATGTTGAGCTTCTAGAGGCTTATATAATTAATTAATCCTATCAGAAAAATGGCTGAAGGTGAAAATTATGGACAGGATATTACGGGATATCGAGTTTCGAGAGGCCTGCAATTAATTTATCCTATTAGGGAAATGGCCGAAGGTGTAGGAAGTAGTAGGAAGTAGGAAACGTACGCGTGGTTTATTTGATACTATACATAAAAGACAGCCAGGAACAAATAGCTAGAGGATTCTTAGGAGGAAAGGTCCGCGTGTGTTGATACAAAATAAAGGATCGTCAGGAACAGCTCAAGGCTGCTTAACCTTTTCATTCAAGTCTGGAGGACATAGAGCTTAATTGAATGACAGGGGAGCGCTGACGATGGATGTAAACAGCTGCATTTCGAGAAATTGGAAAGAGAAGAGTTGCCGCGGCCATTCACCTGTCCAACATGGACAGGTGACTGTCTAACATGTATAGTTTTAAATCTTTTGTCAAAATGTAGCTATGGCCGATATGCGGGGATTTGGAAATGTAGGTGGGTATTTATGTTAACTCAATGGTCACCTCATAACATCTATCGTTTAATATGAATCAGAAAAATTCATATTTCTTATGAAACTTGACAAATCATGTATCACTAGTTCTATATGCTCGTACATCTATAACTGCGTCAAGAAGCGAGAAGAAGTCGAACAATGTAAATAGTAGTTCACATTAGTATGTATAGTTTAAGTATTATTGCTGTATGCTTTTCCTTGTCTATTCATGACCTGTGCTTAGCTTGTTAGAACACAAACGTACAATAAAGGTCTTTCATTCATTTAATATTAATAAACCTCTAAATGTTTATTAATATTAAACAACAAAAACAAGGTAGACGGCCCGTCAAAGGTACAGGCTACCTGGTACAGGCTGAAACAACATTGAACATTATGATAGAGACAAGCGTGACCCACTGGAAGTAAGGACTAATAGGAGAGGCAATTAAAAGGGTAACGAAGACTGCTCAGGAACAATTTCCTATCCCATTAAAAGACCTAAATGAACAACAAAACAACGGAAAACGTTTCTGTTGCTGTGCCAAATATGTGCTAAAACATGCTGAAGCCTGAGCAATAGAGAATTAGACACTAGTACCTGGAATAGATTTTCTAAACAATTTCTATGCATGTGTCTTAGGAAATAAAGAGTGTTTCCTTGAGGAAACATTTGAGGAAATGTTTAGCTACCTTTGTTTGTGTACAGAAGACAGGTCGCATACATTTGTACTTACGTAAGATATCATGGGTACGTTCCACGAGGCGGCTATCCGTGCCTCGGTAGTGCAGGTCTCTCCCGGACCGAAGAACGCGACCACCCCGTCCCGCCACTGGTCAGTCAGGGCGCGGATAGATCCGTCTTCATACCCCTGTACACGGGTTAAACAAGGCATTTAACCTTTTTTTCATAACGAGAATGATGTATATTTGCTGTGTGTCGTATGTGTGTACATGTCAGAATGGATCACAGGAAAAATAGCTACAGTTTGTACGCGAAACAATAAGAAAACGAAGGTTGAGGTTCATCGGACACTGCTACAGAAGTGAGGATGAAATCATACACCAGTTATTACTGTGAGGACCCTCACATGGAAAAAGAAGTCGAGGTCGTCCAGCAAGAAACTACATTAACCAATTAATGGACGACACCCAGCTCGACAGGAAAAACCCGATGGTAGAAATGAAGGATAGGAAGGGATGGAGAGCTATCGTTGGAGCCGAGGGAAGCTCGACCCAGTGAGTGAGTGCACGTGAGTGAGTGAGTGTACGCTAAATGTGGATCCGAATAAAGTCAAAGTCATAAAAGATATCCAGTAAAATTCATGCTCAAGGGGGATAATTATGATAAATCTGTTGATCTCCACATCAGGTCACCGAATTTCAAAATCTCAAAGGAGTTGAGCGTAATTTTGAGAAAATTGACCGATCTCCTAAAATCGCGAAGAAACCAGTGATCGAGAAGAAACCGGTTATATTACTGCCGAAAATTTCCCCATAGAACTCGCAGACTCGTGGGGCGAGCTAGTTTTCCTCTGGATGACTCCGGCTTCAGTAAAATTATGAATTCACCCACGAACCTTATGCGATACAAGCAAGGCGTTTTCAGACCATTCATTTTAAGAAGGATTAGATGTTACAGAATTGTTAACACTGAAATATGTTTTGTTTTTCAGCATTTCAACTTTGCCCTTATTCCCGAATACGTTTTACATGACTGAAAATTGCCAGTGATGCTGAGATATACTTGAAGTGTGAAGTTTGGGCATGTACCAGACAAGCTATTTGACGTATTTGTAGCGCGCATGTGCTAACTCATACCTTTTAACCGTTCTTCTAGTCGTAATTTTTAACAGTTGTAGGTACTAGTATGTCAAATTATTGCCTTATATGGATTCTTTCTAATGTATCTGTATTTTAACTCCACTATGTGCTATAGTATAAATTTTTAGATTTTTAAAATGAAATGTACATTGATTAGCAAGTCAGTACTCAAAGTTTACTGCGAATGAACCATAAATAATTTTTGAGTCTTATGCTCATAAATCAGTCTGAAAAAAATGTTGGGTGGGAGGGTATCTACCTCAGTGTTGTTCCAGACGAATTCTAGCTTCATGTCGGGCAGCAGGGAGGGGTTCCTGTTGACGTCATCAACAGCGAGTGTCATGGCGCCCGAAATAACCAGTCCGGGGTTGGAGAAGCTCACCTGAAACAAGAAACCGAAGATTTCAGATTTCCGGGAAGTATTTAGGGATGTCGTGACCTTCAAGTTCACAGACCTCCGAAAAGTGTTTTGGATTTTCGTGAATGTATTGATACTGTGAAGGGGACTGTATGATGTTATTCAATCGGGTATTACACCACGTCCTGAATTACTTCTCGTACCAACCAACCAACCAAACAACCAACCAACCAACCAACCAACCAACCAACCAACCAACCAACCAACCAACCAACCAACCAACCAACCAACCTACCAACCAACCAACTAATCAACCTTCTCGTACTCCCTGGGTCACCTTCAGGCGTGACCTTTTTATCAATCAACTGTTACAATCACCTCCCACCCACTATGGAATCAAATCTTGTAGGTAGAACAAAAAAGACACAACACAGAACTCAACCACCCAAAACAGTACTTCCGTACCCGTATTATAAGACTTAGTACAATTATAGAGAGCGCATCAGACCGGACATACATACTCGTAGCTTTGCAGGGAATCTACAGCAAGACGGGCTTTTCAATTTACGGCTCCAGAAGTGGTCCAGATGTCGCCATTAAGTCTAATTGAAGCAGAAGTTATTTTTGGTATCTTTCAAGCTTCGTTCGCTTTCTGATACTGGGCCTTCCATAGGTCTTGTCAGTCAAAAAAAACAGTAGGTGATCATTCGCTAGAAATAGGAAAGGGCAGATAAAAAAAAACTTTGCCTATTTAAGGAAAGAACATGTAAATGCTGCACTGGGAATACATTGGAAGGTGAAGGACATTTCAAATTGATGGTTTTCTATTTCTAAAGAAGTAAATTATTGATAGAAATGTCCTCAACATTTCGACAATCCTTTCATTTTTTAAATCTTATGAATCATTATGACTCATAGAAATCTTCCTGCTTAAAAGTCACTTAATCCGCTTTTCTACCAAATCGCTTGACAATTCATATCCCATTGCATGAAGAAGTCGAACTCTTATAATAGCTTGAGTGGAAATAGATTTAAAATAGTTGTTGTTTAGATCTATGCATGTGTTGTTTTGCTTTGTTTGCCCTTGGATTTGTAATGAAGTTATATGATCTCTAAACTTTCGTAAAAATCCTACATACATTATACTATATTTTTATAGACCAAAAAAGGGTCTGAAACAACTTCGGACGTTAGGTCCCAGACTTCTACATGTAAACAGCCCATGATTTGTTACTATAATAATAACCAAGGTGTATTGATTTTAAAAACCGTCTATACTTACCCCACAACTGCCGTCGTTTTTATATAACGTCTGTATGAGAATTAAAGATTCGCGATCGGCCGCGGGTTAACTTTGAATTGCTGTGAGATTTTTCTTCCATGTTTCTTTTTTTATCAGTGCACAGATGTCTTACCCCTCTTTTGTTGTCCTCGTGTTGTATTGATTTTCCAGGCAATATCACTCTTAATCTTTACATTCAATCTACATCAGAGCATATATGCGTCGTTTTCATGCAACATGTGTGTATTGTAAAGATCCGGGGAAACTTTAAACAGTTGTCAGAGATTTTACTTGTGTTTTTTATTAGCGGAAATGTATTACAACGGCCTGTCATATACACATGCGTCTCACAATCGTAAGGGGGGGGGCTTACATGAAATAATGTGATTCATGTCGTACGGACCAAGAAAGAGATTAGTACGTAGTGTCAAACCATTAACCACGACATGCTGATCCATTCAAATGTTGGGTTATGACAGTTTAAGGAACCCATCCGTGGAATCGCATGTACATGTGCCATGATTTTTAAGATTAATTCATGGGTACCGGAAAATTTGTCGACGTGTAGACAGAATGAAAAGGTCTCAAAACATGTCTTACAGTGAATAAAAAAGTCTTACTATATTGTCAAGGTCACAAATTTACTAAGCTAATTAGATCAATATTATATATGTTCATAGCATTATTTTGTAATATCTACATGTAAGATACATTGTCATCATTTATGAATGTTGCATTTTTTTCGTCGTATTTATGCTATCGTATTAGTAGATTACTACAACTGGTATATTATTGCGATTTCAATGTGATTGACATTTGTATTTTCGTATCTACTGGGAATTAAAAAACAGAACATCACAGGATTCAGTACAGGCAGAACTAAGCTGGTAACGGCGACCAGGACCTGGTGACCCACAAAAAGTACAGACGCAATAAAAGATTCTAATACATAAACATATATACAAATGCTGTCGTGTAAAATCAAACCATTTCTTGTATGCAGAAGAAGAAAGAAATCTTGACTTACCACGTTATCCGTTGTCACCAACAGGCCCAGTTTGACGCCTTCATTCGGGACGACACACTCACAGAACATCAGGAAAATCAGGAAAACAACGTCCGTCCCCATTGTTGTCAGTACAGTCAAATCTCACTGCATACTAAACCGCATATGAAACATCTTCTCCCGTTTGGTGGTGTCGGGTAATTAATTGGCTGCCTGAGCTCAGCAGATATCAGAGCGCACGCGAAAGAAGAGGCGCAGCTTTAGTGTATTTAGTGTCCACGGAAAGCACATTTTAAGTCAGCGTGAAACAAAATGTTCTTTGAATATGGTTTGAGGCGGCGCGGCTCCGTAGGTCAGGGCTTCAGGCTCGCGGTTCTGATTAGAATAGCTTAGCATCAAAGATGTGACAGTATCCACCCTGCTGTGACGGTTAGAAGTCGGTGCGTCCTTCATCAAACTGCAACGGGAAAATGAGGTTCTGCCTCTTCAAACCCACCATTCAGAGGGACTTATGAGGTTGGGTGTTATCTACTGGGCTTGGCATCATCCTGTTAATGCGTGAACCCAACAGGCGCCGCATGTACTGTATGATTCTCCGCACGGTCAAGAAGTCGCGGCCGTCAAGCGGTTTTCGCTCTGCCTTGAAGACGCTCTCCCAGCTAGCTTCGTCTTGTGAAAGGCGTCCCAGAAGTGGATCTGCCGGCTGTCGTCGTGATGAAACCGCAACGAAAGCCCCCGCACTAAAAAAATAACTGGCGTGCTTTTAAATCTGATAACAAAAAGTCAGTTTGAACGGATCGATCACGACGAAGCTCGCGGTCTTTTTCAAGAGCAACATGAGTCGTCCCTGAAAACAGAGTGATGTGCGCCTGTGAAGCCGAAAGAAGCTACTCCCTGACGGAGCTCGGGCCATAATTGCCTGTTGCTAGCCGCCCAGTGCGCGCTCTACTCAATACTCGCGGGTTTACCACCCACGTACGGGTATATTGATTCGCACGTCTATGTATTAACCAAGCCTGAGGCAGACGCAGCGGCTGTTAATTACTCGTATGTTTGTTTTGTGTCCTTGCAACAGCTGACACTTGCTGCGAGACCCTATCAGAACGTACTAGGATGATAAAAACTTCGGCATTTGTTTGGGATGCGGATTTTTATGGTAGAAAGTTCACGAGTTTTTTTTTGGTTGGTTTCCTGTTTTTTTGGGGGTCAGATTCCTTAGGAATATTCTTCCTCTCTTCGTGCGATGTTAAGTTGATATGCCCACCTGTTTCAAGGTGAGTAAAAGAAGCAATATAAATCCGGGCCAAAAACCATGTTTAGAGACGGAGGACGCCACACACTATCATTCTATACACTACTTAATGAATCACGTGTCTCTCTGTCATCTGCAAAAAGTGACATTAAAGAAGTCACTGTGGTGGATTCATTCCTTGATACAGACTGGTGTCATAAATTCGAAAACTTGTCCAATAATTTGGGTTGGCTATTGAAGTTTAAAGATCCTTATTCATAAAAAATGTCTCTTTTTTTCTGTCGTGGATTACGAACAACCTGAGCGTTTATGGAATATTGATTTAATCCTTACCCACTGATCAATATGATAAAGCATACAATGACACAATGTATGTGTATACTTTTTCCATTAGGTTTGCCACCATGCTTTAAAACAAATCTGGGGGTATACGATTCCCACATTTGACAACTGCCACTGATACTACTTAGCCTGACTAAATCGCGCTCCTGGCGGCCACCGCCCACCTTGGGTAAGAGCTTGTGTAACACAGGCTATGATACTACTGGTATATTCGAATTCTGTGCTACAAAATCTGTTGCTTTTACATGTAGGAGCTGATTGAACCTCCTTACCTAACCTTTGCAGTCAATGGGCTATATTCAACGACCATCCTGTGATGACGATGTTCTAGTTTTCATCAACCTTATTCTGTCATCTTAACAAACCTACTTAATGCTCCACTCCCGGTGTGAAGTGACCTTATGTAATTCTTTTTATGTAAGACACTCATTATCAGCAACAAAATCAACATGTGGTGAACTGATTTTTGCCCTGAGAGTTCAAAAGGGAAGATTTTTCACATTGTACTTATATGCAGTACACTTTTAAACACACCACGTTGTTAATCATTGTGCAATTATATATTGCAAAACTACATTTCACCCTAATAAACTTATTATCATTATCCATGCCAGTTATGTTTTCATGATTGATTTTCAATCTAACCAAGAAAATACATTGGTGTGCCTTTATGTTTCTCTATCTTCCGGACAGTGCCACTTGTAACATTTCCTTCACTTCTACGATCTTCTCCCTCGGTTTTCCCACTTTCTCCCCTCTCATCATCTCCTCATTGTCTATCTTGTTCCAGTCTTCAAAGGTTACAGCTTGGATTCCTGCAGATACAAAAGAGAAGAAATTGGAGATTTCAGTCTTATTGGAAGTATACAGTCCTCGGCTTCATGAATTCCTTCATGTCGCCACTAATTCCAGCTGGCCCCAGGCCAGATTCTGAGATCTTCATCATCCCCTTACCTGTGTCGGACATGTGCATGTCACTCTTCCCACCCCCAGTGCTGTCAACCTAACTTTGCTGAGATGACAAAGAGATTTTTTGACCTGTCATTCTTCCTGTCAATCTTCTCCCACCCATGATGTGGTATCAACCTACTATATCTGGACAAAAAGACACACATACTAACAACCATGCAAAACAATACTCATACTTCCATACCTGGAAGAGAAAACCATATAAGGTATTTACTAGTATGGCTGCAAAGGTTGGCTAGGACATTCATGATTGTGAAGAACATGAATATACCATGTACATGTTAGCTGGACTGTTATTATGTCAAAGAGCGCGGTTACACCCGCTATATTACGCCGAAGGGCGGTTATACCGGCTATACAGATACACAAGCTGGTGTGTTATGCCGAAGGGTGGTTATACCGGCTATACAGATACAGAAGCTGGTGTGTTATGCCAAAGGGTGGTTATACCAGCTATACAAATATAGAAGCTAGTGTATTACAGCGAAGGATGGTTATACCGGCTATACAGATACAAATACATGAAGTAACTACAAATATAAAAGGGCTAAGCCTACCCCTCTTGTGCAACAATGGTTGGATCCACTCTTGCCCCCTGACCCCTCCGAGCGGCTGAAGTACTCCAGTGGTCAGGTCATCCACCACGGCCTTGCCTGTCTCAAAGCCGTCGGTCATCGTGGTGAGAATGACGCCAGTGGGACCTCGTCTTACCCAGCCGCTACAGTACAGACCTGGGGGAAACCACACGTGTTCAAACTTAACCTAATCTTTTCACTACAATTGCACTACGTTCGGAAATGCATTGTTAACAGTAAAAACTAGCTTAAGTGAACTGTGAACCAAGTAACAGAACACGTTGAACTATGTAAAACCTTTAGTGCACTATGCACCAAGTAACATCTAGCGTCAGTGCACAGCAAGCCAGTCAGAATTGCCCTGATGAAGATGACAGACGGTCGATTGTGATAAAAGAACTTTGCTATTCATTAACCTAATCTTGCTGCTGAGGTTGTGCTTTGTCATGGAACTTGTATCAGTTTAAAAATGGGTATAGGCAGCAGGGAGTTATTAATGTTGGTGCATGTAAGTTTCTGTGTGTACGTCAGGCACCACATTGTCAATTTAAAGGGACATTATGTAATGATTTTTTCACCAAAAAGGAAATGATTTAATTGAAAATATCCTCACGTGATCGTCATTTACTGCCACTTTTCAACATATTAGTCCAATTTTATCCAGCATTTCTAATATTTATGGTTGCGCGCTCTAAAACAGCCCACATAAGGTGCATTTTGTGGCACCACCACAAAATACCAAAATGTGAAGAAACTGAATGACATGGCCTTTAATACCTTTGCATCCTGTGACTCTCCCAGCTGTGTTTGGAATGACGCCCTTCTGTGAGTCGAAGGGGACAGAGTCGTCTATGGGAACACTCTTGTACCCAATACTCCTGAGGACAAGTCCGCAGGACAGGACTTCTGTTTCGCCGGTGGGAATAGCTCGGGCTGAGCTGTCTGAACCCTGGGGGGGGCCAAAATGTTAAAGTTAAATTCATCCTCGCAACCATTAGCATTGTCGCATATGGCGTCACCCATCTCCATTTTGTTGCCCTTGGGCCACACAGTAGTGCAATTCACTACAGCGGGGGGCTAGTCCACTGGTAGTGGTGAGTATGTACTCCCATACTCTTTCTCAAATGCTGAGTGCTAAGCTGAAAAAGCAGTACATGTACATGTATGTATACGTATGTAGCATTCTTAAAGTATTTGGGATGACTCTGTGATTGAACTCACGACCTACCAAATGCAAGGCAAGCACTCTCCCCGCTTGGCTATTACACCGGCCATGGTCAAAATGGACAAGTTCACAAGTTTCCAAGACAATGAGAATCTTTAATAATTTTACATTACTGAGGGGAAAAATGTATCCTGGATACATGTATGAGTTCCAATGCGGTACAGCTTACTTTGATTAAATATAAAATAAATAGATATAAAAATTTACCTCTAGTCTGTTCACCCCTAGTCGAATCGCTGATATTCTAGTTCCATCTTGAGTGGGCAGAATTTCTAAGGGACTTCTTAAGAACTTCAGCCCCCATTCTCTGGTGGCCTGGTCCAGCCTCTGTGTCTCCTGTGCAGTAGCGCCCCCTGTCTGAGATGTCTTGATCAGCAGCTCTGTCAGCCTTTTCCTGGGCCTCTGCAAAGCTGCAGAAATAATCACATTGATTGATTTCTTTGATCTATCAGTGTTCAAAATACCTATCTGCATTCTGCATTTTGCAGAGAGATTTACAATATTGCAGAAGAAAAATTCTACAATCTGCAATTTTGCATTTATTAAGTTGAGAAGGTTGTAGTTTGGAGGCTTGTGTATTTGCAGAAAACGTTTCCAAATTGCAGAACAAGATTTTGAATCATCTGCAATATTGCAGAACATTGAAAAAAATATTTCTACCACTGTATATAAATATCCAAAATAGTTTTTGCATTATTTTTGAAACAAGCTCTGTTCTTAAGTACCATACACATTGATTTGACACTGGCTTTGCCAAGTGTCTTATTTGATGAAATATTTAACTTGTTGCTTTAAATGATTCTACTCTCCAAACAGATATTTTTACAGCTCCCTGTTTTTGTTACAAACATGTGATTTAGACCTCCAACATCTGCTTGGCAGACAAATTTTGTTATCCTGACTTGAGAGACAAAATTGGCATGATTAATATCATACATTAAATACTGAAAAAAATTAAAAATAGTCATGAGTTTGCTGAAATGACAAAAAAAATTCAGATCTTGTAAAAAGTTCTGAACTGGTGAACAATTACAGTATTGAAGTCTACCACAAAGCAACTGAAAAAGGGGGTTACCCACATTTGACTTTGTCCTCCAGTCCGGTAAAGTCGGCAGGGTCTAAGACTGGTCGACAGTCAGGCAGCTTTGTCATCTCACGGAGCTCTTTTATGGTAAAGGCTGTCTGTGAGATGAAAAATAAAATTAGCCTGGGTACTACCTCCGTAGTTCATGCCAGCTCCTAATTGTTTGTTTATTGGGATTTTCCATCAAATGAAAGGGAGGGCAAAACAGATGCATACGCACCTCTACAGGTTGCCCTTCCTCTGAGCTCAATGTTTGCCCTGGGATATTAATTAGTTGCCGGTGGAAACTACGGAGGATGGCAACCCTCTACTCTTACTGCAAGTACTGTGTGATTACTAGTAGCCTTACCAGGCTTCGGGAGGCGGCTGTAAGGAGTAGAAATGGGCCAAATAGACAGATAACATGCCAGTGGAGTTGCCTACTAGTAAAGGAATACAGATTGCAGCTCTGAAAAACTGTACACCTTTAGCAGACTAACTCCCAGGTTATCTTTTTGGCCGGTTTCTATTCTTTCCAGCCGCCTCTGAAGCCTGGTAGAGGTGTGTGATTGGTTCTCTAACATGCTCATGGCTAGCCAAGTAGGCCCAGGTACTTGAGTAAGACCAGCTACTTGAGTTGAGAAATAGAGAAAGGGTTGCTGACGCATCTGTCAGGAAGATGCCATGTTGTTTACTTACTTGTAAAGGTCCTCTCCTGCCAACAATGTAGACAGTCTTCACCTGGCTGGTCTCCAAAGCTGCTGCCGCATGGTCTGTGATGTCTGTTTTCTATATATATAGGGGTGGGGGGGAAAAGAAATCATTCATCTGGTCTAACTCTAAAGCATCCAGATACAGTAGGGCCATTGTCATTAGATAGCTTTAAACAATGTCTAGAGTTATATGTTCAAGGGATAGGTGTAACAAGTCGATTGGTGTAATGTAGCCAGCTGCCGCCACGCCGCGTGCCTGCAAAGCTGGTGTGTTATGCCTAAGGGCAGTTATACCGGCTATACAGATACAGAAGCTGGTATGTTACACTGAAGGGCGGTTATACTGGCTATACAGATACAGATACATCCATACATCCATCCATGGACGAAATGGCCTAACTTTTCTTGTTGTTAGTGACAAGACTCAATCAAATACTAGCATTGAAATGACAGACAGTGGATAGACTTACCGGTAATAGTATTTTGCTATTGTTGTCAATGTATAGTATGTTTTCTACATTTTCCTGTGTGTCATGCTGTGTGTTAGAATGGACCACAGGAAGAATAGCTACTGTCATGTACATGTTCATGTATGCTAAATGCGGGTCCTAATAAACTCAAACTCAAACCCTGTTGTGTCGTCTGTACCTTGAGAATGCTGAGTGGAGTCAGAAGTATCCTGGCCACGTCTAGTGCCACGTTTCCTTGTCCTAAAACCACTGCTGTATCTGTGTCCAACATGGGAGCCAGCTAGAACAAGCAAACATAAACATAAATTTGTACAATGCACATCATTATATTGAAAATGCATTAATGTCCTGATACATATCAGTTCTGCATTTAGTTTGTTATCACTTCTACCAAAAATCTAAAAAAGAAGATTAACTAGACAGGTAACATATACAAAGCAATATATATGTTTACTTTTATGTAGGCCAACCTAACAAATTACTGCTCTGTTTATAATTATTCTTACTCAAATAAGCCACCAAGCCTAATAGTACTATTAGATTTAACAACACCAGCATCTTAGGTTTGACTTCATGTTTTAGCTATAGCTATCTTTATGATCCAGTTAGAAGGAAGATGATTTGTAAGAAAGTGTACCTACATGTTTGTCCTGTGGAAGACCGTTATACCAGCCGACAAACGCCCTCGCTGAGTACACACCTGGTAAGTTCTGTCCAGGAACACAAATTACATTCACATAATTTCACAAGTACAGTGTTATACTTGAGTGAATATGTAATAGGCTGGATACAATCCTTTACTAGCTAGTACACTCTCTTGATTGTTTCCCAGGAAAAAAGACCTGGTCCCCACATATGAAAAGAAAAATGAAGTCCTTCTTGACTGAATTCTGGACTAGCCATACAACTTATTAAGAATCTTATGACAGACACATATAAAACAAACTAATAAGCAAACAAACAAACAAACAAACCTCTCCTGGTATTCCAAACTCCTTGTCTGCATCAGCTCCATATGACTGGAAAATGAAGTAGATATTTTATATTTGAAAAAGTTATCAGAAAATTAACTATCATGCATATGGTACTAACTAAAAATAGTAAAAGTGTATTTTTTTTCTGTGAAGGTAAACATAAAAGCATGCAACAACCATTATGTATATTATTACATACCATAATGACTGCATCATATGCCTGCCTTAGCTCTGCCACTGTCACATCTTTGCCGACTGTTACATTCCCTAGAAAGGAACACCTGTCATTGGCTGCTGTGTTGGTAAAGGTGTTGATTACATTCTGAAATGAACAAACAAAAATGGGAGATTTCAGACTTCTGTGAAGCATTTAGGGCTTTGTGAATTTATTGGAACAACCAAGGAGATGAGAAACATACAGAAACTGTGCAGGGCTGTAGGGCTGCTCATGCAATCCTTGGCTTCCTGAATTCCCCCATATGCCAACCTAATACCTGCTGGCTCCCCTGGCTCCCCATTTCCTGTGTCTGATCTTTTGAAGTCCTGTCCTTCTTTCTGTCAATCTTTCCCCACCCTCACACACAAACCCACAGCTCAGCCACCCAAAACAATACTTCAGGTAGTCAGAAAACAATGTTACGGCCTTTCAGTGTTTCACCTCTACAACTACTTGGAGAGTCATGTACCATGTATAGGAATGGACGTTTTACAGACTTTCAAATGTCCTTGGTATAAGGGAATATCATGTTGGTTTACCTTGACTTCTGGGTGATCTGGTGCCACACCAAACCTGACTAAACCAAACGGTACGGGTAACTTTTCATAGATGTCCACTCTTGCAGTCTTGTGGTTCTGCAAACAAAAAATACACCAAAAACAAACATTTTTGTTTGACATTTTGTGGAAGAATTAAAGACCAATCTTCAAAACTATTGAAAGAATGAGTAGCAGACCCTAGTTACCCTACCATGATAAGACAAGTTGTTCAACAATGAAAAAAGTATCAGAAACACCCCTAACTTTCTTAAATGGAAGAACCCTAAGTTGACCTACCTTCAGGATGTGTTGGGCAGTGTAGAAACCGGCCGGACCACTTCCGACGATGCACACGTGTGGACCAGGTGTGGCGGTGTGGCAGTACCACCTGCGATGGCCAGGTGTGGAGGCGTGGGAGTACCACCTGCAATGACCAGGCGTGGAGGTGCACCTGTTCTGGCCAAGTGTGGAGGTGTGGGTTAAACACCTGTTCTGACCGGGTGTGGAGTTGTTGCTTAGCCACCTGTGATGACCAGGTGTTGATGTGTGGTAGAGGCACCTATTCTGGCCAGGTGTGGAGATGTGGAAGAACCACCTTTTCTGACCAGGTGTGGAGGTGTGGAAGAAGCACCTGTTCTGGCCAGGTGCAGAAACATTGCAGAACAACCTCTGGGGAGACTGGAAAACTGTCTCACACCAGTGTTTCTTTACAGCACGACAGTACACTCCAGTAGTCTTACCTGTTACAAAAAAGCACAGAACATTATGTTCCAAATACTTCGAAAAACGTTTAATTCTCCTTCGCATAGTTTCAGTCTACAGAACTTTTCAAAAATATTTGGAATTTCATACTACACTAACTACAACTCTATTCTACTAACTCTACTCTCATACATAGGAGCTTTAAAATAATTGTTTTTACTAGTATATATTCTCAGGCCTCTAAATGACATACACATCGCAAATCTACAAACCCTTCTTGAACTGTTGAAGTAAAAACATGCTTATTTTACCTGACATTCTCCATAAAACCCCTGTTAACGCCAGTCTACCGGCAAGAACAACTTTCTGGGCGTCCATCTTGTCTTTCCTTAGAAGCTTCGTGTGAGAAAGACTTTGGAATGTCTCGGCTCTTTATCTTATACACGACAAGGTTACTTGTTTAAACCGTCAACAACAACAGAAAGAATGTCACATGTACGAGCTTTTAGCAATCAGCTGTTGGGGTACTGACGTCACTGAAATAGGGAAGAAATGACGTCACCAAAACAGTGCAGAAATGACGTCACCAAAGTTGTGCACAACATGTGCTTCCCACAATCCCTTGCGTACTGGTCCTGATAGCTAAAAAACGCAAAACACATTTATATCGTTCTTGGTCAATATATTCTTCTAAATACAAAATAGATCAGTATATGATACTAATTTATATTTTGTCGATTTATATTAAGTTGAATTTTTATTTTTATAGGTTTTAATATGTTGTTAAAGGTGTAAATGTGAATAGTTTTGCGTATGTTTGCGCTCGTACTTGTAAAGTGATGACACTGCAGCGATTGCAGATGCAACCGGACCTCGTTCTGTTGTGTTTGGCTGTTGTAATAGCGTCGTAAAATAGCGTAAACAATCACCTTCCGCGACCTCTCAGCTCAACAGCCGACTTTCAAGCAGTTTCATCAGCCTGTGGATCTATTTAGAATGCAGAATTTCCACCTTCTTGTGCAATAAGGAGCGATGGATCTTTGCGAGGTTTCTTCTCTCCAGCAGACGGTTTGTTGTTCGACCATGTTACGAACACTAATAATGCACCTAATCAATACATACAGGTTACTGTCTATAGCATGTTGAGGTGCTTCTAGTCGTGTTCTTGTCGTCTTGAAGTCGTGTATTAGTCGTGGAACCTGCTGCTTTGTGTTTGCGTGTTGTACTTCAAGGAGTTTTCCACAAGGATCTTGATTGCTACGTGGAACGACCCAGAGAACTGTGTTATTCCAGCTGGACAGCCAGTACAAGATTTCATAATTTTACACAACTGACCTTAACAAAATCAGCGCATCTTCGAGTCTTAAGGAACAGCTGGAAGCCAAGAACTCTCTTCAAGAAAAAAAATCGACTCAACTGAGGGTACGAAAAACAAGTCCAGAGCATCTGGTCCATTCCATCTGCTAGTTAATCAGTTATCAATTAGATCTGGACCTTGTAACCCACTGAAACAATAGGGTTTGGTAAGTAAACGAGGTTAAAGTATTTAAAAAAAAAAGAACAGGTAAGAGTCTGAGACAAGATGGCGTCGGCGGTCGACATGCCGTTGGACGCGGCGAACGTTGCGGTGTCGAGCGATGATGATGATATGGTGATGGGTCAGGACGGGGACAACTTCTTCGCTCAAGATGTCGCAGAGATGACCAACGGGGGAGTGGTCAGCGGCATCCCGGCAAAGGTGGGCTGCCGTTTTGTTTGTTTGTTTGCTTGTGTTGTATGGTTCGCAAACAGCCTTAAGGTTTGATATTCACCTTCGGAATATTCACCTGAATCCAGGCCATTAGGTACCCTTACTGGGTAATGAGGCCGTCTTCGTGGTGTAGACAGTTTGGGCATTCAGTAGGAGAAGACGTATCCATATCTATCAGGGTGATCCTTCCACTCTATAGCCAACTTGGTCTTGAATACATTTACTGAGCTGCTGTTTACTGTGGCTGGTGACAGTTTGTTCCAAATTGGGGTTGTTCTTGCAGGGAAGAAGTTGGACCTGGGTCCATTTAATACATTGGTTTTGTGCAGAAAACCCTTTAATTTTGGAAAAGGTGGGACAATACGTCTTCCATGGTTTAAAGAAGAGAAGTCAAACCCCTTAGAGACAGTTTTAGACATAGCTAATAGCTTTAGACAACTACTCTGTTTCATTGTTCTTTTATGTTTGTAATTTGCAATTAGCCCCCGGGCACGAATTTGCAATAAAATTCTCATTAAAAGTATAAGCAATGACGTTACATCTTGTTGAAGCTCCTTGGTATAAGCTGTAATACACTTCATATTTGGGAACAGCAAATAAAATCCACATAATGTACATGTACATGTGAAACAAATACATCCGGTGTCAAGCCAGTCATAGTAGTGGTATCAAGTATCAGGACACAAAATGTTAAGTGGGTAAAATGGCCGAATCTCTAATTATGATTGACGGATTGAAGCACCCTGCTACATCAAACGAACTACTAAAATAGCCTGGTTACTAGATCTATTGTAGTTCCCAAGTCTATATCCTCTCTGCTACACAGGGTTCTAGCTAGGATTTAATTTTAGCGTAGTGGTACTGGCCTCATGATGAGGGAGCAAAGCGGAGCTTTTAAAAATTTGAGTTTAAAAAGAGGCCATTTGAGGGATACCCAAAGGGAAAAATGTTATTTTTAAGGTATGTACAATGTATCCTTGATTTTTCACATTTGATCTGGCATTCTTGAACAAAGAAATACAGTCACAATGCCCCTATGCTGTATTAGAAATTAGCATAGGGGGGAAATTTAGCGTAGGGGGTCAAAATTATAGCGTAGGGGGGGAAATTTAGCATAGGGGGTCAAAATTATAGCGTAGGGGGCCCCTATGCTACTTTGCACTAGCTAGAAGTTCGTAGAACCCTGCTACATATGAACTCCCCTTACATTACAAATTGCTTGTGTTTCTGCAGAAGTTGCTGGTTGCCCCTGACGACGACACCCTGGGTATCCTGCTGAACCAGCTCCAGGCCAGACTGATGGAGGGGCAGGGAGAAACCATCTGGGAGATCGGAAAACCAGAAGGTATGTAGATCTAATAAGGACACAGTGGTTCTTGAGAATTTTTTTTCGGCATATCTACAATGCTAGGTAACACTGTGGAAAGTGGAAAGTAGCCAGAGCTCCAGATACTTTTTTCTGCATTAAAGTATAGGTTACTTCTTGAAGCTCTCATGAGGATACACCTATTTCATTTGGTGGTTCTTGAATTTTTTTAAAGAAAAACGTGAAGCAATAGGGCAAACCAAAACAACAAACAAGAAGCCACCAGGCTATATAATCAAACAATGAATCATTAATCTCAAATCACTGCATTGATTGATTGATTATTTGACTCCTTGGCCTGTCTGACCAGGACCTAAAGAAACAGTTGTCACTTGTCAGAGATGCCAGACAGTAAATGTCGGAAAACCAGTTTCACAACGTTTCATCACCCAGGTGTCAGATCATGGAGCTAGAAAAGGTCGATCAGCTACAAGAATTTATGTCCCTTGCAGGGGTCCATACAAAAAAGGCTAGCATATAGGGTAGGCATTTTTTTCTAGGGTCGGTCAGAAAACAGGAAACACAACATTTTTTTTCCTAGGTCTTATTACCATATGATGTACTTAAATATTTCCTGGTCTGTAGCTCCCACTGAGTCCCAGCTCACCAAGTTAATCTGGTGGTTTCTGGAAGAGAAAAAACATGAAGTGACAGGGCAAATGTAGCTGTCAGACTCAGTGATGCCGGACAGAAAATGTTTCGAACCTCCATCTCAATATGTGCTTGAAGATGAGTTCTCTGCCACCCAGAATTGGTCAAATACCATGTACTGCATCTGTAGTTGTAGAAACATCCTGCAGCTGAATTCTATCTTTCTTCATCTTCTTCCATTGTGTCTTCTGTCTTGCAAGCTCCCTCGTAGTTTCTTTTCATTTGTATACATCATCTTCATGTATGTAATGCACTTCACTATTTCCTTACAGACGGTGATGACGTAGGGCTGACAGAAGCTGAGCTGAAGGCGTCGGAGGACACCCTGCGGAAGCTGGCGGACTCCATCGACGCGGTGGTCACTCCGCTCCGGCAGCGGCAGCTCGGCTCAGGGTACATGACGGAGTACCTCATCAGGAAGAGGGTCGACGAGGAAGACTTCATGGAAGTCAGGTAGGGTGGAGAGGGGAAAGTAGTCACAGAGCTTGAAATTTCCTGCTTTCTGCATGTCTGATGCTGTATGGGAGCCAGTGGGAATACATACAAAAGGTATTCCCAATAATGAATGGAACAAAAAATTCACAACAATATTTCACGGAGGTACATTGTATAAGATCTTTGATTTTCAGTTGTTTTTCTTCAATGAGACCCTTTGAGCCTAGAAGTGCAGTAGTACTTTTTTCTGCATACCCGCATTCAAGGATTGCACTTAACTTACTGCCTAAGGTACCTGGCATGTAGGAATAACTATGGAAACCCAAGCAAACACAAAAAGCAACAAAAGCCAACCTTTGTACATAGATCCTGGGAAGGATATAAAAATTATGAATCTTTCTAAGAATGTATGAAGTGTTAACTTGACTGCAAGTACATGTAGTTGTACTGGTGTGTTTACATTTATTTTGTACATTACCCTTTCTTTGCCTCCCAGAGTTGCAGTGGTGGGAAATGTGGACGCTGGGAAGAGCACGTTGCTAGGAGTGCTGACGCACGGCGAGCTGGACAACGGGCGTGGCGTGGCGCGGCAGAAGCTGTTCCGCCACAAACACGAGATCGAGTCCGGGCGGACCAGCAGCGTCGGAAACGACATCCTGGGCTTTGATAGTGACGGGAACGTGGTCAACAAACCGGACACACACGGTTAGTGGGGGTTTCGTTAAGGGCTCTAGCCAGCTCAAATTTTTTTGCTGTCAGCCCAGGTTCATAATTGGACCTGGGGGGAGAGTGCTCAAAATCTAGGGGGTCTGGGACCACATTTTCAGAGGCAAACCATGGGGTGGAAAGTGGTTGGTTCTTTGGATGTTTCTATATTTTTACCCAAGGTTTTTGTCAATTTTTTCTTATCAAGCGAAGGTTCACAGATTAATCAGTCTGAGGTTTTTCTGTCACAGGCCACAAAGTTCCTGCAATTGATGGAAAGCCAAGGTTTCATTCATTTATTATGCAGTAATTTTTTAAACACCACAGGAGCGGAGCCTGTTTTACTTTGTTTATATATCTAGGTGCATCAGTGCAGCAACAGTGAAAGATTAGGTGCACAGCATTTCACTCAGTATTTTTATAGCCCTGCTTGACCCTTTGTCATCGTGGTTCTTTTAGGTGGAAGCCTCGATTGGATCAAGATTTGCCAGGAGTCCAACAAGGTCATCACCTTCATCGACCTTGCCGGCCACGAGCGCTACCTGAAGACCACCATATTTGGTATGACTGGGCACGCTCCAGACTTCTGCATGCTTATGGTAAGTAACAGCATTCTGTATCTGTATTGCCAGTATAACCACCCTTCGGCGTAACTCACCAGCTTCGTAGACACGCGGCGCGGCGGCAGCTGGCTACATCACACTGAACAACTTGTTACACTTAGCCCTTGAACATCTAACTCTGAACATTGCTTAAAGCTATCTAATGATAATGCCCCTACTGCACTTGGTGACAGTGAGTTTCACTCTGCAAATAGTTCCTGCTGACCTAAAGCTAAACTACTGCAAATTACAACTAAACTTCTTTTGATTTTTGACTTTATTAGGACTCGCAATTTACCTTTTCATCTCAGCTATTCTTCCTGTGATCCTTGGCTGAATTACTGCTAATCTGCACAACTACTGCACAACTACGTATACCTGGTACATGCTATCACTTCAGGTTGGCAGTAATGCAGGTATGATATCTATCATCGGCATGACCAAAGAGCACCTGGGTCTGGCCCTGGCCCTGAACGTTCCTGTCTTCGTGGTGGTGACAAAGATAGACATGTTACTGCCAAACTACTGCCAAACTACTACTGAACTACTACTAAATTACTGCTTATATTACACAGGTTGGCAGTAATGCAGGTATCATCGGCATGACCAAAGGCACCTGGGTCTTGCCTTGGCGCTGAACGTTCCTGTTTTCGTGGTGGTGACAAAGATAGACATGTTACTGCCAAACTACTGTTACACTACTACTGAACTACTGCCAAACTACTACTGAACTACTACTAAATTACTGCTGATATTACACAGGTTGGCAGTAATGCAGGTATCATCGGCATGACCAAAGAGCACCTGGGTCTGGCCCTGGCGCTGAACGTTCCCGTTTTCGTGGTGGTGACAAAGATAGACATGTTACTGCCAAACTACTGTTACACTACTACTGAACTACTGTTAAACTACTCCTGATATCACTTCAGGTTGGCAGTAATGCAGGTATCATCGGCATGACCAAAGAGCACCTGGGTCTGGCCCTGGCCCTGAACGTTCCTGTTTTCGTGGTGGTGACAAAGATAGACATGTTACTGCCAGGCTACTGTTAAGCTACTACTAAAGACATGTTACTGCCAAGCTACTGTTAAGCTACTACTAAATTACTGCTTATATTACACAGGTTGGCAGTAATGCAGGTATCATCGGCATGACCAAAGAGCACCTGGGTCTGGCCCTGGCGCTGAACGTTCCCGTCTTCGTGGTGGTGACAAAGATAGACATGTGCCCTCCCAACGTCCTCCTGGACACCCTGAAGCTGCTGCAGAGATTACTGAAGTCTCCCGGCTGCCGCAAGATCCCCGTCCTCGTCTCCAACAAGGACGACGTCATCACATCAGCCACCAACTTCACATCAGAAAGGTGAGTTAAAAAGTCCTCCCGTAGCCCTTGACATGGTCACATGTGGCGGTACCCATCTCTGTTTCTGTAGCTCTTGGGCCACACAATTGAGCAATCACTACAGCAGGGAGCTAGTCCACTGGTTAAAGCTCAGAACAATGCATTAGGCCAGGGGGGGGGGGTAGTGTGTTTTCAATTTCAGCCTTGAAAAGAAGTTAAAAAAGTTATTTATCATTTATTACATGTATTTGTACAAATGTATTTTTCTGGGCTCCTATGGAAATCAGTATAGTATTTCAAAAGACTGATGGCAGGGTTGGACAAGTTTTCAAAAATACACTTGCCCCATCGGGCAAGCACATGGTCATTTCTACTTGCCCGAACCAACTTTTTACTTGCCCAATGCAAAATATAAATGACCTATTTCATACATTTTTAAATTTTACCGCAAAGAAATTTTTTCAGTAAACTCAGCACTTTATATTGTTCTATGCTTGACCAATATTTTCCAAAGTAAGGAGATGGTTCCCTGATAAAAAGTCATATTATGGGAATACATTATGGGAAAATGATGGGAGATTTTGCTCCAAACACTGGCGCATAATGCCACATCCCAAAAATTTACTTGCCCAATCGGGCAAGTACAGGGGGATATTTACTTGCCCGAACTGTACTTTTACTTGCCCTGGGCAAGTGGGCAATGGGACTTGTCCAACCCTGGATGGGACAACCCACTTGTTTCCAGGATGAATAAAAAATAAAGATTTAGGTTTGACTGTTTATTCTTAAAAACTAACAGACTTTCTCCTGCATCTCCCATGTTAGGGTGTGTCCCATCTTCCAGGTGTCTAACGTGACAGGTGAGAACCTGGACCTGCTGAAGATGTTCCTGAACCTGCTGTCAGGTCGGATGAGCTACGACGAGCACGAGCCGTCAGAGTTCCAGATAGACGACACCTACTCAGTACCAGTGAGTCCTGCTATTGTTATATTTATACACAAATTGTACATACCTTAGATCTAACAGCAGTGTTCTAACCAGTGTCTGTCTTGCCATCATTTGGTGGAATTTTGCTGCTCCTGATGGACAGGAATTTTGCTCAATGTGACAAAAATTGTTTTTTATAGGATGTTATTTGCGACAACCATACTAAATTGGGGGCCATGTTTATTTTCAACCAGTGTAATGGAACTTCACTAGTATTTAGAGGTATGGAACTTATAAAACAGGGGACCTCAAACTTGGCAATTCCCATCTGAGAGGACTTTCTTTACAGAAGCTCGGCACACATTTCCATGGGAAATGTTATAACATACATGTACTATATTATACACATTCTTACTTCATCAATGCACTTCTACTGTCTGGGGTGTCGTGGGGAGGGACAGTTATCATACACATTCAAAGTCTGAAATCTTAGCATCTTAAACAGCAGTGTTCTAGCCAGCATCTGTCTTTCTATCATTTGACGGAATTTTGCCAACAAAAATTGGTGTGTAAAGATATGGAAAGAGATGCCATTAATCTAAGCTTACTCTACCAGCAAAATTTGCCCCTCAAAATACAGGAAAAAGCATTACAGAGGTCAAGGTTTCAAAATACATGTAAGGTACCTTTCCAGGGGCACAACATTGGTGCCTTCTAGGGATTTGAACCCAGAACCTTTAGATTCTAAGTGTTTTTTTTTTTGTGTGTGTTTGTGTCTCAGGGAGTGGGAACAGTGGTGTCGGGAACCTGTCTACGCGGGGTGATCCGGCTCAACGACACGGTACTGCTGGGACCCGACCCCCTCGGGCAGTTCCAACCGGTTCCCGTCAAGAGCATCCACAGGAAGAGGATGCCGGTCAAGGAAGTCCGCGGCGGCCAGACTGCATCCTTCGCTCTCAAGAAGGTAGGAGAACACTCTTGATTTTTAACCTACATATCACTCAGCATTAGTGGCTGGACTGCCGAGACAGAGTCAGTGTCAGAGTTTTGCACAAAGGAAAGAATTTACTTTACATGTCTATCCCTAATCATAGTTATTGCTTCCAGAAGATTGCTCCAAAGTTGATGGCAGAAAAGTTCTCGTATGTTTAACAGTGTGGGATGTACCAGAGACTGTTCTTGTTAACCATTTGAAGTTTTCCCTGCTGCCTATTCTTATAAACATGAAAAATTTGATGCCAAATGACTACTGTAGCATACTGAAGTGTGGTGGCCTCCAAAAGGTGCACTTAGGTGCACCTGTTCCACCATGCCCTCCATGTACATGTATATTATGTATGTGGTCAATCGTAGTAAAAATTAATGAATAAATAAATAAATGACGGTCAAACAAGATGGCAGACTTGATGCTGAAAACAAAACCTCTGTAAGAAACACTAAGGTAAGAAAACAATTCAAGCCCAATGCACTAGTTTGAAAGACTTTGTTCTACAAAATCTGGTAATTTTTCTTTCTGCAGATCAAGCGGTCTTCTATCCGTAAGGGCATGGTGATGGTGTCACCTGACCTGCACCCACAGGCATGCTGGGAGTTTGAGGGGGAGATTCTGGTGCTGCATCACCCAACAACCATCAGTCCTCGCTACCAGGCCATGGGTAGGTTGGGAAACTGGCACATTCGTCAAGATAGTTCTTTGTTGTAGGAGGCCATGACAGAAATCATCTAGAAGGACTAAATAAAGATGGCTTGAATTACTTTTTCTGCATACATGTACCTGCACTGGTTAACATTGAAAATTACCTGCACCAGACAAATTTTAACTGCACAATACTTGTTTGGGCAGCAGTCAAATTGTAGGAGGCTATGACAGAAAGAAGAAACCACAAGGATCTACGAGGACTGTTTCTGTCACTGTCTAAAGATGACACATCTGTAGATTTGTGAATGTTGAAAAAATGCACCTCAAATTTATGTTGGAATATTAGGAAGATGGTTTCCATGTGCTTTACTTTTGTGTAAGTATAAAAAAGTGATGTAATCATCAACATGTTCTTTCTTTCAACTACAATCTCAAAGACACTGAACCCTTGATTTTTCGCCCTTCTCCAAAATTTGAATGCTGCCAAATTAAACTTATTTTAGGGTAGCATGTGCAGGATTTTGAACAATTCTTTGTCAGATAATGTAGACGTGACTGTATTTTAAATTTTTGTTCTGTTTAGTTCACGTTGGAAGTATACGGCAGACAGCGACCATCATCACCATGAGTAGAGACTGCCTGCGTACCGGGGACAAAGCTCAGGTTCGCTTCAGATTCATCAAGAACCCAGAATACCTGCACGCCGACTGTCGTATGGTGTTCCGCGAGGGCAGAACAAAAGCTGTGGGGACAGTCACAAAGGTACTGAATGACTTTTCTATTACCCCTGTACATGTAGTCACTTTTGTATTGTTATTGAGTATGTCAGAAAATTTTCTTTTGTCACCTTGATTTTTCTCCCTGCATTTTAAACTGTTGGAGATCCCTTTCATTTTGACTTTGTTTATAGGTTTTAAAAGATCTCTTATCTACATCTGGATATAGGGAGTTTTTTTTACAGTTAGGCCACACCAATTTAATTTGTTGGTTCTCAGATTCGCCTCTTCATTTTTTTCTGATTTGCAAAAAAAAAAAAAAAATTCTGGTTCTGCTCATATTTTGCCCCCAACAGTTGAGGAAATTCCTTTTCTTCCTAGTTGTTACAGTTTTTTCCATCTATCAATGCAGTGGTTTGATTAAAAGTTCAAAATTTATACTTTAAATTTTAACCCAGCCTTTTTTGTTGACTTCATGGCTCATATTGTAGGCTAGCATTTGGGGCTGCTATAATAGGATGCCTAGACCTGTTTTTATTTTTTTTTCGCCCTGTCGCTTCATATTTTTTCTGAAAAAATCCGAGAACCAACAAATTAAATTGGTGTGGCCTTATACAACCAATAGTGTTTCTCACCTGCTTACGTTTTGATGCCTGACAGACATCTTTCTCAGAGCTTCTGACTTGAGTACTGCTTTTTGCCACTTACATTGGCTACATATACAAATGTAGCAGCAAGAAGTACATGGTTTGGGGTTTTAGAATTCTATACAAATACCCGAATTATACAATTAAAAGGTATACAAATAAGTGGAATCCTCTGTAGTACTCCAGTCAGTAGCTCCGAGGAAGGTGTCTGTCAGGTATCAAAATGTAAGCAGGTGAGAGACACTATAGGTTGTGTAAGAAGACAATCCCTATGTCCTATGTCTTACCAACATGATGAAATTATTTACAGAGATTTCTTGTCTGTTTCTCCAGATCTATCCCCACGTGTCAGCCATGGCCCAGACCTCACGCCAGAAGCCGGGCAAGCATCACCACGGACACCACTCCAAGCACAAGGCCCAGGGTGGTACCGGAGGGGGAGGGGGTGGTACCGGAGGGGGTGGCACTCCTGCAGGGGGGTCGGGGACAGGAACGGGGGCAGGGGGTGGGGCCAAGAAGGCGGTCACCCCCGTAGGTAGTAATGAGCCAATCCCGCTCGAGAAGAGAATAAAGCACGCCCCGACTACTGGTAACAAGCATCTAGGGACCCACGGGGAGGTGTGAGTGGTCTGTAGCACTGAAAATTTTGTCTCGTATAAACAATTGTTGCCATTGGAAACATTTCAACTATAGGGTATAAGTGTTAAAAGAAACAAGTGAGGAAAGTAAGTGTCCAAGCTTGGGTTTGAACTCAGTTGGAAAATCGTAATTCTAAAACCCAAATTCTCTATGCCACGAAATATCACAAAGCGTATTCACAAAGCGTGCTGATATAAAGTGTGCTGTTGTGGGATATGGCATTGTTTCCAATGGCAATGACTGTATACAAGAAGGCAGCACCTAAGTATGCTAGTGTAGGATGGAAAGTATGGGGGAGGGGGGCAGCTAGTGTCATTTTACTCCCAGAAACATGGAATTGCCTGTCACCTTGGTTTGCTACTTCTCAAAAACCTTACATTCAAGAAAACCCTGCAAAACTTGCGCCAAAACCATTTATGTATTCAGATGTGGTACCTGCCATGGTTAATGCAAGACTGTAAGAGCTAGGATGTTGATCGAAATTTGCTACAATGGCAGCTTTATACCTTGTAGAATCTGTATTATCCTTTCATTGTTAAGCTAGGGTGTAGTGACAGTTCTTACTGATATAGAGAGGTAGGGGGTGGGGGTTCCTGTAGTAGTTTTTAGCCAAACAGTATAGCTTAGGAGAAAACCTGTCCGTGTTAGTTTAGGCTCTAGTTGTGGAGGGAACTAGTTGGAAAATGTGTCGTAGCAGCTGATTGGTGGGTTCAAACAACGGTCCTGATTGGTCCAGGTCATCGAGTAGATCAAGTGCATAATTTTTTTAGTGCCAGCTTAGTGGGTAGGGAAGCATGTGTGTGCCTGTCCATTTTAGAATTTTAGACCGTGAAAGCTTTGACTGAAACGAGAGACAAAATTTGTTCCCTCTATGCTGATTTTGGAAAAAAATGTTGCAAAAAGGTATGAGTCATGGAAAGTGTCCAAAATACTGAGACAGTATCATCACAATGTGAAAAAGGACAGTTACAATGTAGGTCCTTGTCATATACATACACCTTGTCATATAACAGCAAATTGAAGACTCTTGTGAATGTATTGTACAAATGCCACCTGTCTTGTGTTAGAAAAAGTTGTCAAAGGTCCATTCTACTGGAGACTTGTAGAAAATTGTGCGACAGGGAAAAATCCCACAACACGAGACTGTGATTTAGTAATTTTAGTCTCTACCAGACTATCTACGCTGGCTATATAGGAGAATATTTTCCAGGGGAGTTTGGCTGCCTTGTAGGTTTGACAGGCCGCACAGGAAAGAAACTACATCCCCGCGGCCGGACTTCCTTGGCCAATTTTACTCTCCTTTTTGCAGAATTCTACGATCCGTATTCCCGTAGAAAGGCCTGGTGGAGGCTATAGTAATTTTTTCAGCACAATCCTGCCACAGTTAATGCATACATTGTTATTTCATACACAGTAGATTATTAATATTATAAGCTAGGCTACAGTTTTGAACTGCATCTGCACAAGGTATAAAGTGAAGACCCCTTATGTCTAAACAGTTCTTGTCCAGGCCATGCTTGATAAAAAAACAAGAACCCTTTGTTTGGCATGAGTAGAAAATATCTACAGAACATGAATGCATGTTTTTAGGGACATGACAACTACATGTACATTGTGAGCAAGTGTTACCAGTAGATCACGATTTCATGGCCAGAACGTAACACTTGAACATCAATCCATCTACCTTTTTGCCATTAGGGTTTCCATCATAAATTTTTGTCAATTTTTACGTCACAAGAAATGTTTTCCTTCCAAGGTCTAGTTTTGTTGGCCTTCTCTTAGTATTTCTCCTGCAGGAAAATTACTTGAGTGATATATACATGTAAGATACCAGCAAGATTTTTACCATTTTGTTGATATTTTAAGGTTTTATGAGTTTTTGCATTGCTTTTTGCCTTTGAACTTGAAGGTTGCTGATGTGAACTCTGAATTTTGCTGTCTGACTTACATGCTGTGTAACGTTACATGTAAAACAGTAAACATCGATGCAAATGATGGTAGGACAGTATTTGGCCAAATCAATATCATAACTATTTAAATTGAATGTCATCTTATGTAAATTACATTCATGTCTTTCTCATCCCAGTTGTGGTTACAAAAGAAGTAAAGTTGGTTTTTGAATGAATTTCTTTGTGTGTCTCTCTTTCTTTGGTTGTAACAGAGTCTAATGTTAATGTTTTAACTACTTTGCTTGTTGTGTTTAAAACAATACATGGAGAATGCAACACATTCTCTTAGATGTACAACCACCTGAAGTGAAATGCACTTAATTCCGGCATTTTGTATACAATACTGTACGCGTAATACATTGATTCTTTAATGACACAACAAAAAAGTACAGAAACTTTTGTATGGTCTTCTACATCTTAACTAAAGATCTAACAAAGCTAAATACATGTGTGGATAACGTCATATTGCGTACAGAGTATATGTATGATGTAACAATTCTCTAACATGCGTTCTCTAAGATCGAAACATTCTTGTATTTTCCTATTTGAACACTCCATTGGTTTTCTCCCCTGAGAATGTAGTTGCATTTATCTATAGGATCTAACGTATTGAAATCAATTGAACAAGCGGAAAGAAAGGTGAACAGCAATAAGCGCTTATCATTGTATAGTGTACATATAGAATACAACACGGGGTATTCCGTATCACCCGAGGTACCAGCCCGACCGCGCGTCGGATCGCCCGACGGCCGAAGGCCGGAGGGAGATCCGATCCGCGGGAGGGCTGGGACCGAGGGCGATGCGGAATACACCGTGTTGTATTTTATTTATGTCATACCCACCCAAGAAAACACGCCTTTCAATGCAAAATGAGCGAAAATTTGGTGTCCCTAAACCCAAAAAACGCTACAACATCAATCCCAACGTCCGAATTTGTATATTCGAATTTTCGAAAGCGGCGCACGCGGTTAGGGCGAAACGCGTTCGAATCGTCCTATGGAACATTTGGAAGGCCCGGGCCGTACGCGTTAAGAACCCTCGGGCCGTACCGCTAGTTATCACACGGGCCGGAACACCTGTATCGAACGTAATCGCGGCCCAGGTAGGACATAAATTCCATTATAATGCATGTAATGAGAGGGTTCCTACCAATACCACTACCGACGGTATGCCAGGTACAGATAACCATAACTCGGTACAACTTCTGCAAGCGACACCTGCCGACTATTCCTAGTACTACAGTCTAACGAACCACGTGACTACCATTGCGCGCCTGCGTGGTACCGCCTCTCTCGTCGGACATTTTCGCCAAGATGGTAGGATTTTGTCTCATTCATAAAATCGAGCGACATCTGCCTTCAATATGAAAAATTAAGCGACAATATTACACGAATATGATGTTGAAATGTTTTTGTGTCCACTAGAATTCCTTTCGCTGCCTTCCCTAACGTCTTTGTCCCAAAAAATCGCCCCAAATACGACGTGTTACGAACTTGTGGCCTCGTCAACAATTCATGAGACGATATGCCATATATTAACTTCCTTTTAAATCATTTTTCAACAAGGAAAACGAAGATTCGTCGTCATATAATTCTGAGAGTATAATTTGTGTCATCTTTGATTTAAGTATGTGGATTTTGGTAAGCTTTTTGTACCTTCAAAGGAAGGAAAGGAATACTACCGACACCAAGTGGGGAGGGGGGCATTATATATTTACACTTACTATTACACTTGCGTGCATGTGTGCAACTTTTTATTGAATCTCTTCTGTTGTTTGTTCGTAAATAAACAGGTGAACGTTCCGAAGACCAGGCGCACTTTCTGCAAGAAGTGCAAAAAGCACTGTAACCACAAAGTGACCCAGTACAAGACGGGCAAGGCTTCCTTGTACAAGTTGGGTAGGTCGATATTAATGTACGATTTTTATATAATTTACGATCATTGGGTGATATGATGGTTTGCATATGCTTTTTGCGTGTACATGATGTGAACGGCGATACCCCATTTAAGCTCATATTGCTGTCAGAACAAGGATCGAGGTGTTCAAGAATTCATTATTTTCTAGAACTATCGCAGAGTGGAACTCGCTGTCACCAAGTACAGTAGGGGCATTGTCAATAGATAGCTTCAAACAATGTTTAGAGTTAAATGTTCAAGGGTTAGGTGGAACAAGTCGTTCGGTGTAATGTAGCCAGCTGCCGCCGCGCCGTGTGCCTGCGAAGCTGGTGTGTTATGCCAAAGGGCGGTTATACCGGCTATACAGATACAGAGAACTAATAGCTACATTTTTTTCTTTGCAGGAAAGAGACGTTACGATCGTAAACAGAGTGGTTATGGTGGTCAAACTAAACCCATCTTCCACAAAAAGGTAAGGAATTTTTATAAAAGCATAATATATATTTTAGTTGTTTGACACTACATGAGGTATCAAGGGTGTCCACTGCAAAACAAAGTTCTTCTGAAGACACTAAAATGCTTGTCGTCATGCTTAGATGAAGGGTTGTTGTCAATGATTAGAATCGTAGCTGACTTGCCTACCACTAGTACATGTGGCATGTTGACACATCGTTATGACACCTCTTAGTGATCTGAGACAACCATAGCCGAAATACTACTAGCTACAGCAACTGAAGTACTGACAGTATCAAACTGGAAACAAAACCTCAGTACCACATGGGTGTAAAATAAAAAGGGAGGAAGCACTGCACTAGATGAAACAACAGACGAGTTCATACACTATTTTTTTTTTTTCATTTCTACCAGGCTAAAACAACCAAGAAGATTGTTCTCCGTCTGGAGTGTACTGACTGCAGATCCAAGCGGATGGTGGCCATCAAGCGGTGCAAGCACTTTGAGTTGGGCGGAGACAAGAAGAGGAAGGTAAGACCGCGTGTTGGCATCGCATGCACTTCGAATGAAACTAATGGTAGTGTAGTTTGTGGCATGATGTATACTGACAAGCATGAAATGTTGTCCGCTAGGCAAAACATACAAAACTCAAAGGGTCATGTCTAACTAGCCTCCATAGCATGCCAAAAACTGGGGGTTTTGTGGGTCTTCAGGAGCTTTTATGTGCTATTTTCTGATTGCATATAGACAACATAGCCGGCCTGGTTGAATTACCCCCGTTAGAACTGGGCTAATCAGAAAAAAGCCGAAAAGACCACCAACCCCAACCCCCCCCCCAC